>NW_027658793.1:304696-466269 GCF_041902795.1 Electrophorus electricus | reverse complement strand
GACACCGCAGATGTTTAACCAGCTGATGAAGCAGGTGATGGACCTCACCATCGACACAGAGGAGCGCCTCAAAGGCGTGGTTGATCTGGTTTTTGAAAAAGCCATCGATGAGCCCAGCTTCTCTATGGTCTATGGCAATATGTGCAGCTGCCTGGCTATGGTGAGTAACATGTTCCCATACATTGCTGCTGAAGTTCCATACAAAGGCAAATGCCACACAGAAGTGAACTCTGTTTGAACCACTCTAAACTGACATGGAGCTTTAATCAGCTTCTATTTAGTAACAGAACTCTCAACACTGTCTTATACCCAAGTGTTTCTCCTACATGTCTTTCCTGTGTAGTTAAAAGTGCCCATGGCAGACAAGCCCACCAGCACTGTGGGTTTCCAAAAGCTGCTGCTGAACCGCTGTCAGAAGGAGTTTGAGAAGGACAAGGTCAACGATGATGTTTTGGAGAAGCTGCGGCACCAGCTGGAAGCGGCCACTTCAGTAAGCAGCACTCCTGTCTAGTTTACCCGACTCACCAACCCACAGATCAGGAGAAAGGGGACTGAAATCGGCAGCAGTGCTGGGAGGCGGCCTGGTCGTTATCGGGTCCAAACGCGCTGTTTCTTGCTTTTGTCTTTGTTCTGGTTACTCCTCGCAAGGCCAGCGAGCGGGAGAGGCTGGAGGAGGATCTGGAGGAGGCGAAGGACAAGGCCCACAGGAGGTCCATCGGTAACATCAAGTTCATCGGGGAGCTGTTCAAGCTGCACATGCTGTCAGAGGCCATCATGCACGACTGTGTGGTCAAGCTGTTCATGAACCACAGCGAGGAGAGCCTGGAGCGTCTGTGCCACCTCCTCACAGCCATCGGCAAAGACCTGGACTTGGAGAAGGCCAGGGTAAGCAGGCCGCGGGCCTGGTCTGGGTTGATTTAATATTCTCAGCAGATGCTCAGCACTTGCATCGGTTTATCTTTAATATGTCATGTAAAGGTTTACGGCGCATGTGTAGATGAGTGCTAGTGTGCAGTGCAGCGGCTGTGCGGATTTTGTCCAGATTTGGTCTGTGTTGCGTTTTTCACAACAAGTACTTTACACATCGAAACTGGATGAAGAAGTTTTGGATATTGTATATTGACTGTCAATTTTGTCTCTAGTAGGAATGGCAGTTGTGATGTTGACAGTTCAGTCACCAACTAGTGTGACAGTTATTTGTGTTCAAGTTTCCTGGTCTTTTTTATTGTGGGTTTTTTTTTTCCATGCACGCTTTTAACCAAAAAACAAGCATGTTGAAATGTTGTTTATAAAAGTTTTGCCGTCAGTGTTTTCTGTTGCTTGCCTGTTGCCTGCACTCTGACTACAGGGTAGCCAACTAATTAGGATCATCATCTATAGTGCGACTAGCATGCTGTGCTGATATCAGTGTATTATTAGGCCTTGGCAATGATTTTAAAAGTGTCCAAGTTCATATTGTTTAGAGAAGTTGTTAGTGTGGTTGTTAGCTCTGCTCCTACTGCAGCTGACAAAATGAAAGGCTTTTATTCAGGACTGGTCAGCTGTTAGAAGGTTTTGCTCTCACAGCCTCCTCCACGTTTGCCACCTCCTGCTGCTGCACCCTGGATTCCCCAAAGCCAAGTGCAGCTGATGACAGCACAGCTACACCCACAATGGCAGTGAACTGCTTTACAGCACTGACCAACGTGCAAGGCAGCAGGGTTTACATAAGAGTCATAAACGTCTTGTGACATGAGTTCAGCTGAGAGCACACCTGATCGAATCGAAAGGTGAAGAATATCTGAAATTTGTCGACGTTTCTCTTACACTCTCTCTCTCTCTCTCTCTCTCTCTCAGCCAAAAATGGATCATTACTTTAAATATATAGAAAAGACAGTGAAGGAGAGGAGGGGTTCCTCACGCATTCGGTTCCTGCTCCAGGACGTCATCGACCTGCGACTGGTTAGAGACTCTGCCTGTGTTTGTGTGTTTGTGTTTGCCATTCCAGCGCATGGTGATGCAAAAGTATGCATCTGCTGATTTTGCTTTTCTAGAATAACTGGGTGTCGCGGCGAGCTGACCACGGGCCCAAGACCATTGAGCAGATTCATAAGGAGGCCAAACTTGAGGAGCAGGAGGAGCAGAGGAAGGTGCACCAGCAGCTGCTGTCCAAGCACAAGAAGACAAGTCCAAGGACAATCGACAAGAGGATGGACACATTTGCCAACGTGTGCTAAAAGACAATGCAATAATTAAAAAAAAATAATAAAACTGTGTGACAAAGAAACAAGTTCTGACTCTAATGTATTTTTGCTTTTTCCTTTATGAACTGCAGACAAAACTATATTTAACATTTGCAGATGTTCAAAAGAAAAGACATTAGACACTAATATTAGTAGTACAAATTAGTAGTACAAAGGTCAGGCTTTAACTTTAACTTTAACTAGCTGTCACTCCTGAAGGACATGTTCAGATTTCATGAAATTTAAAAGACTTATACCAGTATTGACTTTGAGGTAGCTTACCAAATGTAGCAGTTTTGTCAATATGGGGCATTATAATATTGCAAATAACTGTTTCTCAACGACTGCTCTTCTGATCAAGATGAAATTTTGCATACTGCTTCTGTAAGCAAGCTGAAGGATTCCTAAGGATGACTCAAACATTGGCTAATGTTTTTCAGGTAATTGGCTAATCATAGAACTGGCTTCAGTGGACTTCTGTAACGTTGATTCTTGTAGAAATTACTTTAAATTTAAATATCCTACTACTTTTTATGTTGCTGATGAACTGTAACACACTAGTCGTAGGACCTTTCTCCAATCTTCCCAAATTTGGTATCAATATGTTGATGAGACTGAAACATGTTGATATTTGTATGGTATATGGCCCTTACATACCTATCAATCTTTCCAAGGTGTACTGATTCATTCAAAACAGCTGAAAAAAAATGAAGACTTCTTTGAGTAATTCTTATGAAACTTGACATGAGTATTGATTTATGGACTTTGAGCTAGCATGGCAATTATAGGACATTTTTGCCAACAGAGCCCCTCTGACATATGAAAAGGTATTTAAAAAAAGAAAAATGAGTCAATCCCATTGTGTACCAATTGTGCATGAGAAATGCAGTTTATACAGTGCAATACTTTGTGACTATTTCATAAAAAAAGTTCAATACGTTTCGTAAACCTTTTTTTAGCCTGATTTTTGATACCTAAATTAGTTGGGCAAATGCACCTTTCAAACAAGTCAGTGACCTTTTGATCTAGAGATACCTTTTAAATGTAAAAAATGCAGATCTTCTTGTAAATAATGATCAAAAATATGTGTATTTAACTATCAATCCCCAAGAGCAGGATTTTTATTAATAGGCTAAAACTTAGCCATAGAGTGTTAGATTATCACCAAACTTCAATGGTGTATATGAACATACTGTGAATGCAAGTACATTTGGGGTGAACTGACCTTGTGGGGGAACTATATTTCTTAGTCATGTCGAATCAGAAAAATAATATTTATATAAAGCAATTCAGCAGAGAAAATTGAGAGATTGGTTTCAAAATACAACATTCCTGGAAACAAAACGTCAAAACCAACCACAAAGGCTGGTGAACTAAATATGGCATGTCATCAGCAACCAAGTTGTGCAGATGTGATAAAATGATTGGACCCCTTAATTGCCACCTGCAGCTATAATAAATGTAATTCTAATGTATGTCATGAATTCCCTAGATGAAGGAAGTTAGACATTTCAATAGCAACACACCTCCCTTGATGGAATGACTGGGTACAGAAATTAGTTGACCAGAAAGGCCAGAAAAATAGCACAACCACAGCCTTCAAACCAGACAACAAAGCTGCTTAATGCTGACAGTTTTATTTTTTTTTTCAAATACAAAATACAGACTCACTCTCAATAAATAACCATTTGATGAACTAATGCAGAATATAAATTAAGACACTGACACAAGCTTTACTGTAGTTACTAAGCATTTAGGTTTGGGTGTTTTTAGGACTTGGTGGGATGGTTACGAGAAAATATTGGCATATTAGATAAGCAGAAAAATACTATGGATGGGTTCAACACATGATGTGCGTACTCGTTTGACTTTGGATCTATTGGATCACGCCAATAACTGTTGAAAAGAAAAATGACCACCTGAATGCTAAAACATATAATGGGAATAAATGTCTTATGCAATACGAGAATTATGGAAATCGGGTCAGCTTTGGAATAGAGAGGAGCGTTAGGCACATACTAATAATATTAATACATTTTCAGAGACACACAATATCCATCCTGCCAAGGACAGGCAGTGATCAGTGAACCAGGCAGCCAGTAAGAGAAATAAAATCACCAAGAAAGTCAGGCTTTTTGCTGTTTGTTTTCAAAAAAATGTCCTTGACAGAACACAAGATATGACTGAATGAGCAAAGTTACATTTATATAGAGCCTTTCAAAGAACATACAATGCTTGAACTAATAACAGACACCTGTTCATTTCAACACAATGGGAGAAATTACTCTGCTCACAGAGCTTAGTAACGCGTTAGATCAAAATTCGCTGCTGCTCTTTAAAACACTGAGCGTTTTTCTTAAAACACATAAAAGGTGCAAGATCACGCGTTGTCGTGTGAGCACCTCAGTCGTAAAAAGGGCTGAGTTGTCATGAATACGTTATGATCACGAGTAGTCGGCCGTACTGCTGCGACATCCGGTCAAATCAACCGTCCTCTAAGAATCAGCGCAGTACTAGTTTTGGTAATAGCAGCATCTATGGACATAAACGGCGGCGAAACGGATGGTTTCTTTCTCGTCAACTTTATAGTCCATCACACTTGCTCCTATAGATCGGGATAAAATCTCCATACCAAAACCTCTGTGCATTGGCATGATGAAAATTTAGAGCACGCAAATCCTTCACTTCTGAAACAGCAGAAATTATGTAATTTTACACAGATTAAAAAAAACCCTCAACGCTAAAGACTGCTGTTGACGGAGTTTTAATGTAAATATAGCAGGTTGGGGAAGTGTAACGATGAGCGGTAAGGAGGCGGACGCATTGTGTGGAAAAGAGTGAGATTTATTAGGGGCAAATCCAAAGTCCAGGGTCAAATTATTAACCTGGAGAGTCCGAGAATTCACGATAAACTAAAGTAAAGAAAAGTGCACGAAGACAAACCAGGGATGCAGGCTATAACATTGGGGCGAGGATAAACATTCAGGCTTATATTCACATGCACGGAAGCCTCGATTAACAAACAGCAGCTGGACTTACAATAAATAGCAACAAGACTAAACTAAAACAGGGCTTAAAAACATGGTCACATGAGCATTAAACCAGACACAAGTGCAAATTATGAGGGGTGCAGAAAACGAAACGAAGGAATGGAACCACAACAAGGGAGTAAATCAAAATAAAGACACTAGACAGGGAAACCGTGGAGACATGAACGCTAGGAGGGTGGTCAGTGGTGACAGGAAGCTTGTTTCAGTCATGGATGTCTTTGGCAAAATGAATGCAACTAAAATGCTTTCCTCATGTGTCCTAATAACCAAATAATAACCAAGTTCTTCTTTATTTCTAAATAATATGCCTTTCGGAAATTGTATAACTGCTTGTGTTATATTACTTTCTTTTATTCAGAAACACAGGAGACTCAGGTGAAAAGTGTGATGGAAATTATACACTTATTATTATATCCTAAAACTTGTCTCACCTAATCGTAGTCATCAGTTTATTAGATAAATGCATACCTATTTTTCTGTTTGTGTTTCAGATGTTCCATCCCTTTTCTTTTCTTTGAAAGAAAAATTCCTTAACTTAATCAAAGACTAGGATTAAAAAAATAAAATAAAATAAAATCATAGACAGGTCAGCTGAGCCCACTCCCTTGTCGTAATGTCCCCATATTGACAGTTAAATACCACATATTAAATAGAATAGACACTGGAGTGTCTTGTTTTTCTCTGAACATTCCACAGTGCATCTAGAATTTTAATAGTTGTTTATTTCTGCTCAGTTTTTCTGCTCTTATTTGAATTTGTTTTTGTCTTAAGGAGAAAAAAAAGGCGTCAAACGAGACCTGTGACCCCAGGGGGAAATCGTGGATCAGATGCCTCACACCAAGTCACTGTGTAAACAACACCAGGTTCATGTTTTAGTGTGAGGAATGAGTGCAGGAGTGTTTTGAAAGAGCAAATACAAACACTAACAAGAAGAGAACAAAGAAAACAGGAAGGAGAAGCTCCTATCCTTTTTGAGTTACTTACTGAGTTCATTCTCATAGCAAGTTCATTACACCTTGTGTACTTGTTGTAGTGCAGTTAGCTGTTTCTATATTGGCTGAGAGAAGGAGCAGACCTGTTCAAGTCACAGAACCATTTACATTTAAACAACAGAATCTGGTCAGTGGAGGATGTACTTTCTCAAACCTTTTTAACTGGTATCTCACCTCTGTGTCTCTCTGTGTTCGCAGGACAGGGACCACTGCACACCTCGCACCAGGACACCTTTCCAGTGATGACTCCCCTCGTGTGGAATTAGTTCACAGCTGTTTAGTCTTATATTTATCCACAACTAGGATTAGTCCATTTACTATTTCTTAGAAGTGGGGATCAAGAACATTGGAAGACGTGAGTAGTTTTTTGGAGCAATAAAGATCAATACATAAAAACAGGCAAATGACCTGGTTATACCCAAATACATCAATAAACACATCAAACAAGGTAATGCTTAGGTATGAATTGTCTTGACTTCGTGACTTATTATGAAGCTTAACTTGTTATGAACTGACACATGTGATAATGTTCACACATTTAGCTGCAATTCTTTGTTTAACTTCAGAGGGTTAAATGGAGCTCACTCAGATGATGGTGTTGACTGCTTCAAGGATTTTCACTAGAAGTTATATAACTGCAAGTTATATTACCGATGTCTAAGTGTATGCAGCGCAGAATTCTTTCTTCGTAATGTAATACATGTCCTATTTAATTCTACAAGATAAACAGGTTGGAAAATATTTGTGTAAAATAGATTATGATTATTTTTGGAACATAAAGCCATGCAAACATTGTAAGTGGACATCAAGGAAAAATATAAAATAAAAGAATAGTATAGCATACAGTTACAGGGTATGCCTGTTTTCATTGATTACTAGGGAAGCTCTTTGTCTCCCTCTTGTGGCCATTGTTGTCTGAGCCAACAACCATATCAACATAAGTGACATGAAGTTACAGAAATTAATTAAAACTAAAACGTATTTTTATAAACACGATTTGACAGTGTGTTTTACATATTCTGGTTGAATATGACATTTATGTGTACAAGATTATAAAAAACACAATCATACATTTACCTGATACTTATATCCAAAGTGACTTACGAGTGAGTATATCTTGAGCAATTGAGGGTTAAGGGCCTTGCTCAGCAAACCAACAGTGGCAACTTGGCAGCAGTAGGGCTGGAACTGGTAAGCTTCTGACTACATGTCAAGTATCTTAACCACTGAGCTACCACTGATCACTGCTGGGGGTAACCATAAATGTTAGAATTTAAAATGTTGGATACTAAACTATTTAAAAAAACATTTTGGAACATTTATTTATTTCATTTCCCCTAACCTTTGACAGCACAGCTAGTCCAGACCTCTGTATATGCATCTTCTTACCCCTTCTTTCTGCACACAAAAAATAAAACGCATTGAGAAGAGACTAATTGCCCAAAGGATAAAAAATAAAATGACATATATAATGATAAAAGGAAAAGGTAAATAGATAACAGTAGATGTGTTAATATAAAATCAAAAGTCATCTAAACAGAACTCAATGCAATAAGTGTGTTTTGAGATGTTTTTGTTTTGCTGGTTTTTTTTGTTTGTTTTTTTTGCTTTCAAGTGCTAATGCCATCATGAGTTGCTAGACCATGAAGACATTTAAAGACATTTAAAGAATAATAAAATAATTTGATTTTGCTGTAAAAGACAGATGCCATGTTCACACTGCACAACTGCACTGCTTAATGTGAGCAGACATCTGGCAGACACGCTTATCTATAGCAACTTACAGTTTCAACTATATTACAGAGCTAGGTCCATATAGCGGTAGGAGTTTGATTCAGTTCAGTTCAGCTCACTCAGGCTTTCATTTCTGTTTTCTTGTCTTCAGGTTTTGTTTCATTGTCCCTAATAGGTCCAACTTGTGCTTGTCTACTCATGTCTCACTGTCCTCCTTTGCTTGATGTCACAACTTCATTGATACCTAAAGTGAATGTTGGAAATATCACATGTTCTTTGAGTAGGAATCAAACATCATTGCTCTAATACACTGGACTGATAGTGGACTCTGCCGAGGTACACCTACCCCTGATGTTGTGATGTTACTGAGCCTCATCCTGTCTCAGATGCCTTGGCTACTCCCATCATCCCCTGATGTCCCCTGTTGTAGCCCACACCACCTCCTCCCCAACCAGCTACTCTCTGTTGCCCTTAATGGACGTTCTCTTGCGACTTGGGTCTCAGACACATGCACACAAGTCTAGAACCTCCAGAAAGTTGGACTAAACATTAAATGCTTATTTCATTTTTTAATTTATGTCTCTCTTTAAACAGCCAGAGGAGGATGGGACCCCCTTTGAGTCTTGGTTCCTCTCGACGTTTCTTCCTCATGCTCTAGGGAGCTTTTCCTTGCCACTGTCACCCTTGGCTTGCTTACTGGGGGCTTGGACTTGGACAATTGAAAAGCTGCTTTGTAATAGCACCTGTTGTAAATAAAATAAAATAAAATAAAATTTTAAAAAGTACTTTATAAATAAATTTTGAGTATTTGATTTTTATATGTAATCTTAAAATGTATAAGATAACTAAAATTTGTTTTTTAATCATTACATTTTTTCACTTAAAACAAAAATATAATTTGGATAGTCCCAATAATCTAGAAAAATGAAATCTCATCATTACAGTGCCAACAACACATCAACATCACCAGACTTCAAAGCACTTGTCTGAGAGGAAGATTTGTATGCCTGTAATTCTGTTGTTGAAGAGCCTATAAAATCAAAATAGGCTTTTAAATTTGAAATTTTAAACTCAAATAAATACAGCCTTATTTTAAATGCCTAAACACACACACACACAGTTACCTCACAGTGTGAATATTGTTGTTGGTGGAGAAAGTATCATAGATCCTCTTTGCTGACACATCAGTGATGTCATTGTGACTGAGGTTGAAATTAGATGGATTATAATTACCACATTGTTCAGGATTCCCAAACACACCTCCCTCTACTAAATCACCGTGTAGTAGTACAAACACCTGTAGATTTATAGATCAATGAATTAAAGTAATGAACGAATGAATTAATAAACGAATGATTGAATTAGCAAATGAATGAATAAGCAAAGCAATAAATAGTATATTTGTGTCAGTGGACCTGAGTCATTAATGGCCAGATAATTATGCATTTTGACATTTTAAACAAAATATCATTTCTTTCAGTTCTTGTACACATGACTTGTTATCTATCAGGCATGAAACTGTAAATCATAAAGAGTCTGTTATGCCTTATTTCTCTTTTTAATGAGAACATGTGTTTCTACAAGCAGTCTGGATATTCTGTAGACCACAGAGATCCATCCTGCCAAGTACAGGCAGTGATCAGTGATCCAGGCAGCCAGTGAGAGAGGTCGTCATTTCCAAATAAAATCACCAAGAAAATCAAGCTTTTTGCTGTTTGCTTTTGAAAAATAAAGTCCTTGAAGGAACACAGGATATGACTGAATGAGCAAAGTTACATTTATATAAAGCCTTTCAAGGAACTTACAATGCTTTACAATGAACACACACAGCTTCTACATTCAGTCACCCTGCTGGATTTTGTGTTAAATTGTGAGAAAAAGAGTAAAATGTGTTATATCTATGTTAGTGTTCACTGTGCACTCAACAATCAAGACTCTCTACACATCCCTCCTCCCGCTTGTCCACTCACTGCAGGATGTGGGCTTTGTGCTGGTGTGCGAACAGCAGCTGCAGGCAGTGGTCAGTGAGCTGACAGTGGCTAAGGTCCAGTTCTGAAAGCCCTTCAGAATGTTCCAGAAACAGTGCCAGTGACCTATAGGCCTGGTCCAGCCGGGTCTGACTGATGTGGAGTGTGTGAGACGCGCTGTGGCTCTCTCCCGGGCTCTGGGTAAGATGGTGATCACCATCTTACCCAGAGCCCGGGAGAGAGCCACAGCGCGTCTCACACACTCCACATCAGTCCCCACACAGACAAGAGACAGGAACTGGAGCAGCATGGCTTTATTGCAGCTGAACACAATCAACGTTCACCAACATGTAGAGTCACAAAACACTAACACACTCACATAACTACTAACATTAATGCTATTTACACACATTTTGTTTCAAATGATAAAATTATTTTCCTTTTTCCAGAATGTTTCCCTACTTTGTGTGGTGTTGAGTCAGTGGCTTACTGAAGGGTGACTGTGTGTAAAATGGGGAAGAGTTGCCCTCACAGCCGTGTAGAGTGAGCTGTGTGTGTGTGTGTGTGTGTGTGTGTGTGTGTGTGTGTGTGTGTGTGTGTGTGTGTGTGTGTGTGTGTGTGTGTGTGTGTGTGTGTGAGAGCTCGCTCTCTGGATGACCATGGAGACGACTCTGCAGTCCTCAGTGCTCAGAGTCAGTGTGTGTTTCTGTGTGTCTGCTGTGAGGTCCAGAGCAGAGCAGCAGGAGAAATCCAGTCTGTGCTGCAGAGCGAAGAGCAGATCTGCTGCTGCTGCCCCCTGCTGTAGTTCAGAGACACTGTAGCAGTGGAGCAGCCTCAGCAACAGCAGCCTGTCAACACGGAGAAAACAAAACACACACAGACAGTGGCAGGGCAGTTAATTTCAGGTTAATATAAATATTTCACCTAAATTTAACAATTTCCTCCAGAAAGTCATTTTATTCTGAAGTAAATATTCATGGATATTGCTGATTACCTGACAGGAGTCTCAGTAAAACCTAAGTGATGCTGGCACAAAATGACTTTTGAGGAAACTCGTGAAAAACACATAAACGTACATAAACGTTTATATAACACTCCCTAAACAGACCAGTTCTGTGTTAAAATTCTGATTGTGAGAAAAGTTCAAGCCTGAGACGGGAGACGTGTTAGAGCAGTGGCTCAATGCTCTCCAGCTCCGCCTTTGGTATGGAGGTGAAAAGCAGGCTGAGAGAGACTGCTGTGCAGTGCTGGAGGGTGAAGCGCAGGGCAGCACAGTGGACAGAGTCCAGCTCTCTGCTGTTCAAGTTGATGCAGTTCTCTGCTGAACTCAGCAAGCTGGACACACAGTGATCAGAGCCAGTCTGATAGATCTCTCTGAAGATGGACAGTACAAAGCTGGAGCTCAGCCTGGGGAGAACACACACACACACAGACACACATTTCCAGGTCTCATGCTGTACAGTATAATTAAAGTGTTTGGACTGTTACTAACTGTGTGAACAATCTGAGCCACACAACACATGACTGTATTCTCTCACCTTCTGATCTGAAGTCTGGCCAGTACAGGCAGAAGGTCTCTGGGGTTTTGCTACTTAATGTTGGGGATGTGTAGTGATCCGATGAGCTGGTTGAAGCTCGTCTACTTTGCCGTAACGTCACCCATTCGCCTTGCTGTCTGAATGCGTACTTCTAGTGCTAGAGTCTTCTCTGTCAGACTAACAATTCATCTACACTTCTCACAGATAAAACTGCTACTAATGACGAAGAATAAACATGCTGCATTCAGTGCTCTGAAACAGAACATAAGTCATGATGAAAAGCAAAATGTTAACATTACTTATGTTTGTGGTAGTTCCTTAGATATAGTTTGTGATGATAAAGTAGCTTTCCATGGAATTTACCAGTTTCCAGGTAGAAAGTAATTAAATACAACGAAAAATTTGTTAAACAGATAGAGAGCAGTAAGAGCTAGTATGCTGAAACAGTTTCAAAAACAGGAAGTTTCCTTATGAAGGAAAGAGGTTGTTATGAACCTCACCATTTTGACAGCGAGTATTAACCATGGCTATAAAACCATGTGAATAATTCAGTTATGGGATTAATCCACAAAATAGCACATCAAATCTAATTATTTGGCCAGTACAGGGTTATGCAATATTCCTTCATCTCAGCAAAATGCAATAGCTTGACTTCCTTAACTGATTAATAATTAAAAAATATCTTTCTTGACTATAAGAATATATCTTACCCATTAGACAGATTAAACATCCAGTGAGTGTGTATCCTGGCATGTTAATGTAAAAGGCAGCTCCTACTGGATTTGGGGAAAGATTAGTAAAAGATTTCAAGTATCTGCAAAGCAGAAAACTGCCTATTCAACAGGCATGAATGATGTGCTACCGAAGTAGTTGTGTTATTTGCATAGCCTAATTAATATGCATGCAGATCATGTTCTATAGAACCTATATTGTTATATTAAAATTTCACTATTGCTTTTTTGCTTCACAATTGTTACACATAATTGCTGCACCCGATACAAGGATAGGAATTCCAATTTATTCATACTGGACAGAAGAATCATTAATGGCTGCTGAGTGAAGCACTTTCATTGAAAATTCATCCACCAATTAAAATTTTTATTTATTTTTTTATTTTTTGTAACCACATCAGCCAGGAATACATTCCAGCTCTGTTTTAGAACACTGGCTGTGATTCATTACATTTTGGCAATTGTGAAAACAAACTGGATGATACTTCTAAAAGTAATTGTGTTTGCAGTTTATTTGCACAGTTACATAAACAACACTGGTAGCATAGTCAACTGGCTTGATGGTTTTCCAGTGCACGACACTGTGTTACCAGGGCTGGCCCAAGCCTGTGTGGGGCCCTATGCAGAAATCTTAGCTGCCACTGACATAACACAGGTAAAAAATCAAATAGAAATAAATACATGGTCTTTGGCACCCTCTTGGTGGCTTTAGCAGGCTCTTGTTTTGCTTATATGGCAGGACAATTGTTCTGCTGTTATCCTACCTATAGAGCAGTCCTATTTAGATTTAATGCATATATGTACATCAGCGTTAGCCCAGGTTTCTGGTGTTTATTTTAGATGCATTTTTGGTTGTATATATTATAATTAGGCTACTGTGGACAATTTAATACCATATAGCTACAGCACCTGTACTTCACACACATGTAGTAATCGGATCTAGAAAGTTGCCAACCCTATTAAAATATTAGGTTTATAGTATAATATTTGAATTAAACAGACAAAGCGTTAATCACAATCATTTGCATGATGATTAAATCTTGAACCAAAAATGTATCAGAGAGCTCTAGTTTTTTTTACAGACACACACCCAATAAAACTGTGCTTGACCATTTCTTGCCCTCTATATCATTCTCTGCAGTTTACTGAGAAAGACCTGACACTGGGTAATGCCATTGTCTATTCGAAGGCCAAAACAACAACAATCTTGGTTATCAAAGACTCACTCCACCCTGACCACAGCCTCTTCTTTTAGAAGCCATGAGAAAACCACCATTGCAGCTTGAGAGCACAAATCAAGCCTCTTAAGAGGTGTTATGTTCCACAGGCAGATCGATATCTCAATGCGGTCCACATGAAAGCAATTTTCTTTCCATGAGTGCAAATTGCACTTTTAATGCCTGATATTTCAGCCACTCATTTCTCTCACTACATGACAAAACTCTCGAAACTTTTCTCCAAAAGCACTGAATGATATTCTAACCATTTATGGCCTTTCTCCATTCATGTACACAAAGTCCAGTATGATTCCAAATGTCATCAAAAGATATATCTGTTTGTAGCTGAACAACTTATACAATGCGATCTTTCTTCTTTGTGTCAAATGAACTTAACAATTGAAACATCCAAAACTGGCTGTGTTTCTTGCCAACATACTGGTGTTTGGACATGTGGGATTACTTGCATGTCGCTTTCAATAAGTCAGTTGGTAGAGTAGAAGTTAAAACTGTCATCCTTAGGCTGTCGGCTCAACTCCAACTCACACAAACTTTATGTTTTAATGCAGAATCTGTCATTTTATATGAGCATAAAAAGAGGTTTTTCCCTGACCAGGCATCGAACCGGGGCCGCGGGGGTGAACACGCCGAATCCTAACCACTAGACAACCAGGGACAAAGCTACTGAGTTTACATGACAAGATCATTTTTCAAAGTCTGCACTCCTACTATTCTGACAATGTTTGGATGCATAGTGGACTTGGTATGCATGAGTGGAAAAAGGCCATAAAGCGAGTTATTTATCTTTCTCTTTGTTCTACAAAAAAATGAAGTTTGCAAGAGTCAGGGCTCTTTTTTACCATCTGGGAAAAGAGGGAACGCTGGTGTCACTAACACATGGAAAGAGCTGTTATAGTATTCCCCATTTGTCTCCTTAATGTTTCTGACATTTTAGCCACTCATTTCTCTCTCTACATGAAAACACTCTAGAAAACTTTCTCCAAAAAATACGGAATGTTATTCTAAGTACTCAGAAAATAGTCTTTTCCTCCCCCTTCTGACGCGTGAACTTATAGACGCCCTTGATTGCACGGTGTCTCTGTAATTGACAGGGGAGAGAGCGTATGCCACTCCCTCTCTCCCTAAGAGTACAGCCAATTATGCTCTTCTAGACTCCCGGCCACAAATGGCTGTGACACCATCAGTTTCAAAGTTAAACAAAACTCCTATAGTACTAATAAAAGCTTCACACTCACCTCAGCTGGGACATGGCAGACACTGAAGGAAACTCCTCACTTCACTCTCTTCATCTGACCAGTCATTAAGCTCCACTGGTTTCTTCACTGTTTGGAGTTTCAGCACTTCTAGCACTTGTAATATTAGAATAGAATCCCTTTATTTACTAAAGGTACACAGAAATGTACACCGGTACACAGAAACTTACTGTATGTAAGAGTGCAATAGTTCAAAGCTGTATTAGTGCAGATAAATACAACTACAGTGCCATTGCAGCTTTTAATGCTGTTTCAGTATCAGGGTCTTCAGGAAGGCTCCACCTGGCAACCCTGAAGTGCCTTGCTATGCTTAAAACTGCACACACACACACACACACACACACACACACACACACACACACACACACACACACAAACAAACACAAACACTTAACAAGGTGAGTTCTGCTTATTTGTTATTGGAGATTTGTTATGAAGGCTGATCGCCATTTAAAATTAGGTTTCACAAACTGTAATTGTTACACTGGTGAGTTTGAGGTAGAGATGCACTTTCATTAATACTGCTTACACTTTGTTTCTTTACAACACGCATGGACGTGTTGAAGCATCTCATAAGCATGGAACACTAATACTCAGAGGTTGAAAACAGAAGCTATCTGGCTCACACAATGTTTTAAATGTGCCAAGGGAAATTCCAAGTGTGGCCATCCTTGAGTGGAGTGGAAGATAAATATGTTTTTTTTGTATTTCAAAGCGGCTGTAAGAGTATAACAGGCAGTTTAGAACATGTCAGTCCCTCCATGTAATTTGAGAGAAAATATCCTATGAAGATTGGACCAAGATTCCTGCAGAGTATTTTCAGCACATAGTGGAAACTATGCCAGAAAGAATTGCTGCAGTTCTGGAGGCCAAAGAAGGTCCAACATGCTATTAAATGGGTGTACTTAAGCCCACTGTGTCTTATAATAGGATGTTGCTGGAATGTATGTGGATGTTGTTGGAATGGCCGTAGAGTTGCGGCAGCAGTACAGGTAGTCTGTGATCCTTTCCCCCATCCGAGTGAGTTTGCCCTATTGCACGGGGTCGAGTTATGATGTGAATGTTTAATTACACAGGATGGATTGTGGGCGACAGAACCGAACAGCCTTCAGGATTCAAGTAGAGAAAGGTGAAACTTCTCCAGCCTTTGAGTTAATCACAGGACTATTGCATAGCAATTAGAGATAACAGAACAGCTTTCGGGGGGGTTTGGGTGGGTTGCCTTATCCGCCCCTTTAACAGAGTAGTCACAATTCAAATTTCCCTTGTTCCATTGTTTACAAGGCATTATACATGTGGTTTATTTATAGTGCACGGAGTAATATGCAGCAAGTCTGGTCTGTCTGCTTTGGAAGAGAAACATTTGGCCAAAAGAGCAAGACACAGCCAGGAGGATGATTGCTAAGAGCACATCATAATATGCACCTTAAAGCTGTGCTCTACAGCTAGGTCCTGTTCCATGACTGCATATATAAATTTACTACTGACATTGCCATTTATATCTGGCCATTTACAGTGCACTCTTGCTCAGTGCAGCACTTGAAGCTGATTTTCCATTGTGTAGTTATTATGTTCAAGAGATGTTTGACCCGGTCAGGGTGACACACTTTAGTGAGGGCAGCAGTATCCTAGAGGACACTACAGACAGTGACGGAGACATCTCAGAGCGCGAGGTGAGAGGTTGAGTTTTTTGTTACTCTCTCTACGACATACTTTTCATGCCAGGTACTATTGTCCAGTTCAGCCAAATTTAATTTACTGCCTTGTATTATCATATATAAATTGCTGAACATCTTATCACTCAGTTTCAAACATCCCCTCAGCTGTTTTAAGCCATTTCGGTTATTCAGAAGTACTGCTAAATGGATGTGGTGGGAAAATGAGAGCACATCAAACACAGACAGCTTTATGCATTGAGTAGTAAAGAGTAAAATTTTATTGAGTTCTGTCCCCTGTATAACAGAGTAAGAGGACTGACGCGCAGTACGGTCCCCCTCCCCTTATACAGAGAACAGAAGAAAGAGAAAAAAAAGAAAAACGACTCCTACAGAGTATCAGCTAATTCATGTTTTGGTTAGCCTGAGCGCTGAAGGCTTCTTCTATCGCTATGGTTAGAACGGTATGTGAGCAGCTGGTGTACCTGACTCACATGCTTATCTGCAGACTGTTATGCTGTGACTATAGAAACATAAAGCAAAGTAAAATAAAGCAAAATAAATTTCCACAAAATGAAGTAAGGTACATTTCCACAACATTTCCCCCCTATATCACACATTATCACACATTTATTCAGCAAATAGCACTACGATGTCTTCATGTGGATCACCAGCTCCGCCCATCTTGCGGAGCAGAATGTCTTCAAAGAGCTGGGGTTGGTCATTGGCATGGCCGCTGAGCGCTGGCATGGTGAACACACTAGAAAGACGTCTGACACGCAATGACAAAAAAGGAGGTAAACACAGAAGAAGAAGAAAAAGAAGAAGAATGAGTAGCAGAATGGGCAACGCTACAGCCGCTACTGGAACTGTAGGCTGCGGAGTGAAGGCAGATCACATAAGATTCATATAATCAGTAATATTAGCGCTGAGATCTGGAATGTAAAAACAGCAGGAAGTGTTAATCATTTTGCACACTCCTCCTTCCTTCATGGTTAGGAGATTTAATACCATTCTATGTTGAAGCACTGCTGCCCTTATCACTTGTTGTTCTATCTTTAAGGCACCTATTGCTGCTAAGGTGTCATTAACTACTTGCAGTAACTGATAAGCTAAGCCATTGATCTTTTGCAGGGCTGCTACTGTGCCACCGCCCAGGAAAAGGGACCAACCAATGGTTTCACCCGGAGTGGTCCATGGGTCCCTCAGAATTCTACCACAATAGTCTGTGCTGGTTATGTCTCTCCTCACCCTGTGCTGCTTGGCATGGGGAAGTGTATACACCTGCGTCCTTGGGCGCACTACAGCTGGATAACAACAACCAGTCCAGTTCTGTGGCAATTCACCATAGGCCACCGAACCACCGACCCACATTACATTCCAATACCCCTGCAGGGTTGTCATGGAGCAATTCCACAGGGAACTGCTATTGGAGTCACTGCAAGTGCCATTGCTGTGCACCTGCACATAATCGATGCATCTGGACCAGACTTCCAGCACCTGCTGCTTCATCTGCTATACAAATATCTCACCCTTACTAGCTGCCACATGCAGCATCATTTTCGGTGGTGCGGGGTTAGTGGGACTGGGACAGTTTGAGGTCTGGTTAATAACCTGGCACATAGAGATTGTCATATTCACTTCTCCTACGTCTGCGTTTTTCAGAGGGATTACAGTCCTTGGAACACTGGTGTGCTGGCACACCAGGTACTCTTGCTCGATATGTTGGGCATGCACAATGGCTGACATACACGCTGTATTTTGTTGGCATTTAGCTGCTAATCATTCTGCTTCAGTGGCGTTGGGACCCTGAAATGGTAACAAGTCTTCTCATAAGTCATGGGATTCTTCATCCATATTAATATTCAGTCTATGTTCTGACTGTGTTAGCTGTGTCTGATTTTCTCTACCGTCTCTTGACGGTTCCGAGTGTCGAAAGGGTAGGCCTTGCCTTTAACACCCTACTCAACACAGTTCTGACCTAGTCTGTTTGGGTGCTGCTGCTTGGAGTTGGGGCTGGTGTCGGAGCCTTCTTACGGTGTGTGTGATGTACCCAGGTTCCTCGTCCTTCTATTTTGACAGCAGCGTGGGTTGTTAACAGGAGGTTCTAGTTGTCTCCACCTGGTGCCTTCAGTGGCGGTAGCCCCTGACTGAATTTCCCGTTATGTGGCCTGCGGGGTAGCAGCGGTTTCCTGTATTGCTTGCACAGCGGTTTTAATTGCAGCTGCCTTTGCTACTCTATCTGCAAAAGTATTCCCCTTGCTGATTTGGTCTTCTGTAGTCCTGTGAGCTGCACACTTAACAACTGCAATTGTCTTTGGCAGCGAAATGGCTTCTAGCAAGATGGTGATGTCTAATATATTTACCCGAGCTTGTCAGGAATTGCCTATGTTTCCATATGGCTCCAAAATCATTAACAGTTTTGTCTGCAGCTAGTTTGCATGCTTCCGTCAGTGCTACTAGTTCAGCAGCCTGCGCTGAATAGGAGGATGGTAATACTTCTGTTTTAAGTATTTCATGATCTGTTACTACCGCGTATGCTTCCCTATTGACCCCTGTGTCGTCCCTGCATGCTGACACATCCACATAGAGGCATAGGTCTGGGTTACTTATGGCTTCTTCAAAGAGATCAACCCGCGGTATATATACTTCAGCTAAGACTGCTGTGCAGTCTTGTGGATCTCCATCCTCCTCCGTAGGAAGGAGTGTAGCTGGGTTCAGTGTTATACACCTTTTGACAGTTATATTAGGCATATCTAAGAGGGTGGTGTGGTATCTCAGCTACCACTGGGCTGATAAGTGTGACACTCTTTGGTCCTGCAGTATTCGGTGTAATGCGTGTGGGACTAAAACAGTAAGAGGGGAGTATGCCACTATGGTTTAGGTAGCGAAATTATGGCTTGTGGTCGGTTTTGAGACAGCTTGTGTGTATTTCCCCCTTTAATGATATGCCCCAAGAACGTCACTTCCTCCTTACAATTCTGTAATTTTGCTCTACTAGGTCAGTTACATGTATATTACATCTGAAATATTTCCATGAGCTTTTATGCAACATACTAAACAAAGGTTAGGAACAGGCTAAGTCAAATCAGGCTAACTCTCAGCAGGTCAAAAGTACTTCAGACTGCAATCTATGATCTAGTATTTTTTCCAATTTTATCATAATTGTAACACAGGGAGGCTTGGCAGGATACAAAAGAGGAGCAATGATGCATATAATGATGTTTATTTAGAGACATGGAAGACAACGTAGCACTAAGGCTATCGTGGGATCAAACACTGACAACGTTAACGTTTACACAAAGGACTTATATATGCAAACAATAACAACACAATGAAGGGCAGCCGTGAAACACAAGGGAGCATGGCCACACGGATGAACACACACACACAAGCAAACACACACGGGGAGACGTTTGGGGGGGGGGGGGGGGCGTACCGTGACAAGAATATGTTCACACATGCTCGCTCGCTCGCTCTCTCTCTCTCTCTCTCTCCCCATCCTTTCAGCCTTTGGGTTTCAATAATACCCCCAGGGCAGACAGAGCCACTATTCAAGCAATGTAATATTCTGTAATATTCTACTCTGGCTCCTCCTACCTCTGCAATGACATCCTCAGCTTTTATTTCAGTGGGTGGCGTGTGATGTCATAATGCAGCCGCATCAATTAAGCGAATATGATGTAGTCAAAGAACAGATTTTTCAAATGAACAATTTCTGTGACCCATTTTTAGACTACAGATCACAGATAACGGGTACACTAAATTTATTATGGGTCAGTGCGGTAGTTACAATTGCAATCCAAGACGCAAGGAACATGTTCCTTCTGAGAAGCACGGGATATTTGGTAAATATGGGAAAAAGAAAAACGAAAAAACACGAGCCCAGAACCCTTCCAGAATAGAGGATGACTTCTTGGATGAACTGTGTGTGTGTGTGTGTCTGTCTGAGAGAGAGAGATCTACGTAGCAGTGTTCTAAGTATCTATACAACGCTAATAAGACATTTTCTGTTACTTTTTAAACAGATACTAGACCAAAGCGTTTAATGAAGAAGGACTTCACTACTCAGAGAACTCAATCAGCCATAGTAAGTAAAGTAGAACCAAGACAAATGATTTAAAGCCATACTGTGGCAATGGACAAAAGCCACAAAAAATGGAAAAACAGCTATGGTGAACAGTGATGCTAATTGAATGCTTGTACTTAAGTACACTGAAATGTCTCTGAATATAATTACAAATGCATTTCAACAAATGTTCGAGAAATTAATTAAAAACACTAATGTAAATGTATTTAGAATATATTTAGGACACATACATTTAGCATATGCAATCTTTGTCAGTTACAGGAAAAAAAAATACTGTTGGTGGGTTTTTTGTTTGTTTGTTTTACATTCTCCTTACTATAGAATTAACAGTCGACTGTTCGGTGACTTTGCATGCTGAGTTGTAACACTGATTATTAGTATAATTGTGGCGAGAATCAAAATCAACACTAGCTAAAATGACTGAATGCATTGGAATTTATTATTCCAATAGCACAATTTGAATGGGTCTACGGTACCTTAGTGTGTCAGGTCCTGTTATTTCTGTTGAACATTTGATGTTTGGGGGCACATTTTTACATCATTAGGCCTGCAGGCTATGTGATTACGGCTATGCGATAAAAATTGTATTTGTTTCCTTTCCAGTCCAATACAAATTATAAATTACAAATGTATCAAAATGTAATTAAAGTCATATTTCAATTAAATGTATTTAAATACTGTTCAACAATATTTCTACTCATATCTACAGGTGGAACCTAAAGATATGAATATCAATGAGAGGGATAAGTGTATTGAGGACCTGGAAGCTGTGTTTGCTAAAGTGAGAAAGTCTGCAGTGGAGCAGAGCAATCCTAACACTTGTTTTCCATAAATTCTCACAATGCTATGAACTATGCATTTCAAGTAGATGTAATTAAATATTGCTTAACACTGTTTCTCTTCATAGTTGGAGGTGAAACTGAATTCTTTTATAAAGATGGAATATGGTTCCTGTGAATATGATATGGGCCAACTGATTGAGGAGATGGAATCCACAGTTGCTAGAGTGAGAAAGTCTGCAATGGAGCAGAGCAATCCTAACACTTGTTTTCCATAAATACTAACAATGCAATTAAATATGCATTTCAAGTAGATGTAATTAAATATTGCTCAACACTTTATTTGTGTCTGCAGGCGGCCAAACTGTTAGGATTAGAAGCCGTACTTGCTCGGGAGGATATGGCTGCATAACCTCTGATGACAGCAATAAAGAGCATTAAAAATACTCTGACATTTTTCAGTCTAATCCCTGCCTATGTTGTCTGCAACACAGTCAATTATACCATGGATAGTAATTATATCTTTTTTTTTTTTTTTGTCTCACAAACATTCTGAATGTAACATTTCCTACAGCTTTAAAAATACAATCACCATACTTGGCACCCACACTATTTTTTCCCTTCATGTCCACTTACATCTATGTGACTTAACAATCACAATTCATTTTTAGACAACCAATTTCCAACCTCTATATATATATATCGCTCGGAATTCAACAGACACCTGACTCAAGTATTTTTATTTTAATTTCCTCCATGTTGTTTATAATAGGCCTACAGTAAGAAATCCTTTTAAAGGTGATCACCATTTCTACCACTGTATACTGTTGAAGCATACAAGTTTTTATTCAGTGAGAGATATGTCATTTATGGGGATTAGGTACAGCATGTTTTGTTCAGGACATTCACGACGATATATGTTCTAAATGGGATTGTAAAATAACTAGCTAGCTAGCCATGTATTTAGACAGAACCTGAATTGTGTTACATGGGGATTTTTATCCTATGTTTTTAAGGCTGCATTATGTACAGCCTAGCATAAATAAATACGCAAGAATGCAGAGCACAAATAGTCCATAGTTTATTTTCCCTTCTATATAAGCCCGCAGGTTCATAGGTGACTAGCTTTTATAATGTCATGTGTAATTTGAGCATAATGGTGGAAACTTCAAAGAACAATATGGAAAAAAAAGGAGGGTTGTTTACATAATTGCCCTTGAAAAAGTTTATAAGAATTAAACTCTTGTGTACCCCTCAGACATTCTCCAGAGGGTCCCTCAAAAGCATGTTTATATTTAAGTTGCAATAAAGGACAGGACCAGCTATTCTCTTCAACTAATTCTGATATCAAGTGGAAACAAGTTGTCAGGTTCTGGTCCGCACCCAACCAGGAACGCACACACAGACACGTACACACATATCCGCACAAATCACCTACCACGACCACTGCTCGGTTCACAATCACACACTTATCAACCATCACGATCACCTGCTTCTAATTAACTCTCTCCCTATTTAAACCCCTCATGTACCATCCTCCAGTGTTTCCCATTTAGCATACTGTGGACTAAAGCTGAGCCTGTCTTCATGAGCTTCCCCACATCTGTGTTTTTAAAACTTTTTGGCAGTGCTTTGTGTGACTAATATCCTGCCTTTTTATCCCTCACCCATGTCTTGCTCAGGTGTCAATATGTCACATAACTAAATTAGTGTTCTATTATTTTCTTAGTTTGTACAAGAAGTACAAATATGTAGCTATCTAACATTTATAATGTGTATTGTTTCTTATTTTGTTAACATTAAAATGTAAAACCAAATGAAAACATTTAAATGTAAAAACAGGTTTGACACTGCTTTGGATCTAGTGAAAATACTAGAAGCTGTCAAAACCATGACCTGAGCAGTCTGCATTTTACACATAGAGAGAGAGACAGAGACGATGTACGACAACAACCAAAGGTATTCAGATCTTAAGGGAATCCTTTCACTTAGTCTTCAATTATGCACTCCATAGATGTCATGAGGGACAGCCTCACAAGAAAGGAGGCCTGGTGCATGGCATGCAGTGGTGCCTATCATGCGAACACAGAGAGAGACAGAGACAAGGTAGCAGACAACAACCAAACGTGTTCAACTGCTGTCAGGTCTTTCTCAGTAAACTTCAGAGAATGAAGTACAGGGCAAGCACTTGAACATGCACATGTTCTTCCCTGGATACAGACACTTTGCCTCAAAGACAGTTGCCTCACAGGTTTGTTCCAAAATGACTTCTGTGGTGGAAATTCAGCAAACAAGGAGTCAGATGTGGATAAGAAGATTTTATTGAGTTATTAGTTTCAAAAAATGAGCGTGCCTATTTGCTTCGCTCCCCTTTGGGTGATTTCCCTCCCCTTATATACTAGCCGTAGCGTTCGAGAGAACGAGGGAGGGTTTGCTTCTGCTGAGACCAGATAACTCCTTGGAAGGAGTGTATTTCTTCAAGGACGTTCTCTAGGGAACGTCCTGTTCTTCTAATCTTATGCTAAGCTTTCTCACGCTTTACAATGATAGAGAAAGAAACACAACAATATTTCCTTCACACTTCCCCCCTTTGATTCTTTGTCAATCATCAACATCATCTAGACTTTAATTTTCAATGAATAGTGCCTGGAGGTCATTAAATTCCTCAGAATCCTCATCCACCCCCTCTGGCAGTTCTTGCAACAGTTGATACTGTACACGAGTAAGATTAGTCACCCAGGTGACACAACAATTCATAATACATGGCAGGAAACACATAACCATCAATACGACAATGAGCACAGGAAAAAGCACCGTCATTGCCCAGTGTCCCCACGGGCCCAGGGCCGAGGTGAACCATGAGAACCATGAATTGTCTGCTGGGGACGGCTCCTGGATGTCCTGTTTCATATGTGTAATCAGGTCTGTTATATTATCATAATAATCTGGGATGTGAAAACAACATGATACATTTATCTTCTTACACACCCCACCTTCCTCGGCTAGGAGCAAATCTAAGGCCATTCTATTCTGCAGGACTACTTGGCGAATCTGGTGCAATTCTTGGTTTAGGAGTGTAAAAATCGTCTCAGTCCTATTGGCCAGAGTTAGGACTTGCCACGCTAAACCATTAATCTTATTCAAGGCTGCAGTGGTTGCCGTCACCAATGCCATTGCACAAGCGATATTGCCTTTGCATCTTTCCTCTGGCAGGAGTTGTCGTCCCGCGATCGGGGCGAGAGTAGTGAGTAGGATAGTGACAAACAGAGAATTCATCATGAGTCCTCAGGTCGTTCTGGCGCCTTCTTGCAATGAGTGTGGTGTATCCACGTTGCTCGTCCGTCGGTTTTGACGGCGGTGTTAGTCGTCAGCAGCACTTGGAATGGTCCTCTCCACCTGGGCTGGTTCCACCGCTTCCTTCTGAAGTCCTTTATCAGCACCCAATCACCTGGTTGGTGGGTGTGGAGTGGAGTATCCGTCACCTCGGGAAGAACTGCCTTCACCTGCTTAGACACATGGGAGAGAGATTTGTGCAGAGACACACAATACTGCAAAAGTGATTCATTGATCAGGTTAGTATCCCAGTCGGGCGGTCCTAGCCCCGTGTTGGGAGGCCGTCCAAACACTCTCAAAAGTTGATAAGCCTGTTCGTGCCTGCGGTCTGGTTCGGCATTGCCACAGGACGAGGGGAAGGCATTTTACCCAATTCATGCCTGTTTCCTGCGTTAATTTAGCTAGACCTCCTTTAATGGTGCCGTTTGTCCGTTCTACTGCCCCTGCACTAGCAGGGTGATAGCTGCAGTGTTTTCTCATATCTACCCCTAGGTATTTAGTCAGAGCTTTTAGTCCTTCGTGTACGAAGGGTGTCCCATTGTCACTGGACACTCGTTGTGGTAACCCCCACCGGGGAATAATTTCTCTCAGTAGCGCTTTTGCTACTGCATCAGTATCTTGTTTTCCCATTGGGAAGGCCTCCACCCACTTACTAAACATGCACACACACACAAGCATGTTCCTCTTTCCTTCAGCTGGTGTTAGTTCTACAAAATCTATTTGCCAATGTTGAAATGGCTCACTAGGCGGCGGGTGTCCGGCGGGTGCGTGTTTGGTATGATTGTCCCCGTGTGGTGTGTTTTGTGCACATACCAAGCATCGGGAACAAAATTTACTGGTGTGTGTGTTTATTCCTGGTGCATACCAATATTTTGTTATACTTTCCACTATCCCCCCTTTGCTCATGTGACTCCTCCCATGAGCAATCTCAATTAGTCCTTTCATGTAAGCCGTGGGGAGACAGGGTTTGTTTATCTCTGGGTGTACCCATATCCCGCCTATTTGTTTGCACCCCCCTTTTTTCCATTTCACATAATCTTGTGGAGTAGCTTGTTTTTGGATATCTTTGGTTGTTATCCTGGTTCCATTATCTATTTGTGCCATTTGTGTATGGACTGGTTGTGTGGCTGTGAGTTGAGCTACTTTGTCTGCATAAGCGTTTCCTCTCGACACAGGGTCCCCTGCTTTTGTGTGTGCTGCACATTTTATGATGGCCACTTTCTTTGGTAGTTGGATTGCTTCCAACAGTTCTGCTACTAGGCAATGGTTCTTTATCTTTGCTCCTGAGCTCGTAAGGAAGTTACGATGTCTCCAAATAGCCCCAAAGTCATGTGCCACTCCCCACGCGTACCGGGAATCGGTCCAGACGTTCACGGTCTTATCTTGTGCTAGTTTACACGCCTGTATGAGTGCAGCAAGTTCAGCTGCCTGCGCTGAGTAATTAGATGGGAGTGGTTCTGCTTTCACCACTTCTGTGTGTGACACAACAGCATATGCTGCTCGATTAGTGCCTTGAGAGTCACGTTTAGCTGAACCGTCCACAAACAATTCCAGGTCCGCATTAAGTATTGGTTCCTCCTTTAAATCTATTCTGGGAGATGTTGCAATTTCTAACACCTGTTGGCAGTCATGGGGCTCTCCTTCCTCCTCTGTAGGCAATAGAGTGGAGGGGTTTAGAGTTGTGCATCGTTTCACAGTAACATTTGGCATGTCTAATAAGGCAGTGTGGTACCTAAGCCATCGCTGAGTGGACAAATGTGCCACTTTTTGATCTTGCAGTATTCGTGACACTGCATGAGGCACATGTAGGGTAAGCTTGGCGTAGCCTACTATGTCTCTGGAAGCCACTAGTGCCTTCTCGGCGGCTGCCACAGCTCTTACACATAAAGGTAGGCCTGCTGCGACTGTATCTAATTTTCCTGAGAAGTAGGCCACCGGCCTTTGTTTGTCCCCATGTTTTTGTGTCAATACACTTGTCATATATTGCCCTTTAACATCCACTGTCTGTTCAAATGGTTTGTTTGGGTCGGGAATGCCTAACGCTGGCATGACTTGTAACAGCTGTTTCAGTGTTGTGAAGGCCGCCTCAGCTTCCGGTGTCCATTCCGGCTGTGAGGAATTTGACCCTTTGGTCGGTATTATATCTCTGAGTGGTCCCTCATGTTCTGCATAGGATGGTATGAATGTCCTACAATAGGAACACATTCCTAAAAAGGACAACAGTTGTTTTTTCGTCATGGGCTTTGGTATAGTCAAAATGGCATTCACTCGGTCTTTAGTCAGCATGCGCGTTTGTTCAGTGATGTCATGTCCTAAAAAATGCACTTGCTGCTTACAAAACTGTAATTTGGATTTGGATGCCTTGTGGCCTTCCCCTGCTAAATGATGTAGCAGTGCCACCGTGGCTTGTTTACACGCTTCTCGTGTTCTCCCACAAATCAAAAGATCATCAACATATTGCAGCAAGGCTATTCCCTTAGGGAGTTCTAAAGCCTCTAGGCTTCGGTGTAAGGCGGCATTGTAAATGGTTGGTGATTCACAATACCCTTGACACAATCTCGTGAATGTGTATGGCTTTCCTTCAAAAGTGAAAGCAAACCAAAATTGGCTATCCTTGTGCACAGGTACGCTAAAGAAAGCGTTGGCCAAATCAACTACACTGAACCACTTACTGTCTGGTGGGATCTGAGAGAGAATGGTGTGCGGGTTTGGAACTTCTGGGGCTCTAGGGTGTACTGCCGTGTTGACAGCCTGCAAATCCTGCACAAATCTCCATTCATCTCTCCCTGGCTTTTTAACTGGGAAAATTGGAGTACGTACTGGTGAGTCTGGGCATGGTACGATAACTCCTGCTTGTTTTAATGATTGGAACACAGGCCTGATACCCTCCACTGCCTCTGGTTTTAGAGGGTATTGGTGCTGGTGTGGTCTGTAATCAGATTTTGGGGTGATGTGGACAGGCTCACATCCTTTTATTAAGCCCACATCATTTTTTCCCTGTGCCCATAATCCTGCAGGAACTGTTTTCAATTCCTCCTCCTCTTCCTCTGAGAGGGTAACAGAGGCTGCCATAATTACTATATTAGGACTTACAAGCTCAACCCCCCTTTTACAATTTAGCCTATACGGGGTTGGCATTTTCCACACATCTATGCTTGGGCTGTACATGACTTTACACTGGGGTCCTTTTATCCAATCAGTTGTGCTCAACATGCGTTTTGTCCACAACCCTACTCTCTGCCAGTCTGGGTCAACATGTGCGCTAGTCAGCTCACCAGGTAGCGTGTTAGTAACTTCAGTCATAAAATGTGTTAGTACTTCCCCAGCAGTGCACTGCAATTCATACACGTACAAAGGGACTCCTGCCTCTAGCTGGACTCCCTGTGTAGGTGTTTCCCACATAACAAATAACCCCTCTGGGTTGCTGCTAATTGTGCACCCGAGTTTACACATTAAATCTCTAGCTAACAAATTAATTGGACAGGTTTCTGACACCAAAAAGCTGTGTTTGAATTGGCTGCTTCCTAAACTACATTGGAGAGGCTCGGACATCCTTTCATCAATGGGATGACCCCCTACTCCAATTACTGTTATCCCATATCCTGTTCTCATTTTACATTCTATTAAACCTTCTTTTAACACTGAGTGGGTGGCACCACTGTCAACCAAAAACCTAACATTTTTTCCCTCTACTTTCACAGTTACCTCGGGGAGGCCTCTTGGCCCTTTACTAATCTGCTGTAATAGTTGGTAATTTAAATTTGTTACTTCCCTTTTGCCGTCTTCACTCAGTGGTCCGCTGCTGTCCTGCCTCTCCACCGCCCGTCATTCGTGGATAGTGGGATCCAGGTCTGTGCCCCCGTCATATGAGTTATCCTCCTCCGGACAGTTTCTGGCAAAATGTCCAAGCTTTCCACAGTTGTAGCATTCCTGCTCTTTCATCCACTCGTTTTTCCCTCCTTTTCCTCTTCCTCTGCTTCTTCCGCATCATCAACAACCGTCTCAGTTCAGCCTGTGTTGGTCTGCAGGACTGCACGAATGCCATCAGTTCTTGTCCGAAGCGTCGTCCGCCGATGTCACCTGGCTTGCTCAGGCCGTCGGCCGCTTTCATGATGTCGTCTGTAGTCCAGTGACGGTGGACCATAATCACTCCCTCAGGTCCTGACACTTCCACCATCGGGAACTGTGGGGCATAGCCTCTGTCAGGCCCTGCGGATGGCTTTATAGTGGCGTGACTTCGAGTGTGATGAGCCACTGGTGAGGTTATTGTCTCCAGTTGCCGTCTTGGTTCGTCATATGGAGACGGCTTTGATGTTAGCGATGAAGTCCCTGGTTCGGGATAAGGAGGTGGGTTTCCTGATGCTTGTGGTTGTTGAATCAGCTGGGGGCTCTCGGCGGGGCGGCATCGAGGTCAGGATCAGCTAAGGAAACACACTGAGACACTTCATTATTACATTTCTTTTGCCCTTCCTGTTTCTTCTGCCTTTTCTCAGCTTCTTCTAACCACATTTTTGCCTTTTCTAGCATATCCTCACTGTTTTTGTCAAATATTTCCGTGCTTTCTTATCAGCTTCTCTAGGTTTGACCTCGACTCTCTTAATTAATTTTAACAGGTATGCAACACTCAGCGTCCCTGAGGTATTAAACCCATAATGTTTAATCCAAAACGGGACATGTTTGTTTACATGTTCCCCATAATCTTTACTCATTTGAAAGAATAGGCTACTGGAGAGCTTGTCCTTACCGAACTCATACTCCTTACTATTGCCCGCACCCATTTTTTTTTTTTTTTTTTTTTTACTTTTGGATTCAGGTAACAAACGAACAAAGGAAACTTACCTACTCTCTACAATTTTCCTATTTTTTATCTTATTATCCACACCATCTACCCCCGATATGGATTAGTTCCACTCCAGCAAATCGTGCTAGTATACTGAGTCCACTCCTTTCCCTGCGGGGTGTTCTGTCGGCCCGGGCCTATTTCTTACACTAGTACGTCTACTCAGTGTGCCTATTCTCTTAGGCTGGCGGAGTCCCAGACTCCGGAGTCCTCTAGACCCTATTTTTAAGCCCTAGTATCTCATATACTATGCTACTTTACAGACCCACCCCAGGGTAGACTCAGGCGGATCACTATGTCACTTTCTTCTAGGATTAAATTACTGAACTTCACCACTTACTTTCTGTTCGTTAGATCAGGCGGAGCACACCACCGGAGTCAAGCGGGACATCACTCCCTGGTTAGGTACTTTCCCGTATTCTTGTGGGTTTCCCTCTTCCTCCAGCTCAGTTTTCTCTCTGAGGAGCGTCCTCGAAGTTTAGTCACCGCCGCTCCGCATGGTGCCTCTCGCTGATCCTGCCGACTACGCCAAATTCTGTGGTGGAAATTCAGCAAACAAGGAGTCAGATGTGGATAAGAAGATTTTATTGAGTTATTAGTTTCAAAAAATGAGCGTGCCTATTTGCTTCGCTCCCCTTTGGGTGATTTCCCTCCCCTTATATACTAGCCGTAGCGTTCGAGAGAACGAGGGAGGGTTTGCTTCTGCTGAGACCAGATAACTCCTTGGAAGGAGTGTATTTCTTCAAGGACGTTCTCTAGGGAACGTCCTGTTCTTCTAATCTTATGCTAAGCTTTCTCACGCTTTACAATGATAGAGAAAGAAACACAACAATATTTCCTTCACACTTCCCTTGTCCCTTATTCCCTTATGCAACAGGAATTGAAAAGAAAGGTGTGAGCAAGTATACCCTCCACTGACAAGCTCCTGTTGTTTAAGTTTGAATGGATTCTGTGACTTGAACAAGTCTGCTCCTTCTCTCATCCAATATAGAAATTGCTCACCGAACTACAATGAGTGAACAAGGTCTAATGAACTTGCTGTGAGAATGATCTCAGTAATTAACTCAAAAAGGATAGGCTCAGAAGTGATTTTTTTTTTTTAAGTAGGAAGGATTTTGATATTTCAAGCTTGCCAGCAGAACTAGCTAGCCTAACCTGGGATGACAGCCAATGCACAGCATCACAGCTGGGGGAAATGGATGTGAAATGTCAGTTTAATCGGCAAGGCTCAAGGCAACAGGGTCCTGTCCCTTGACTTAGGTTGATCTAGAGGTATTTCAAGAAACTTCTCAAGCGCACTTTAGTGGCAAAGAACAATATTTTCACTTGAACAGGGACCACAGATTAAAAGTCTGATGCTCTACTGACTGAGCTATTCAGGAGAGAAGCAATATCAGAAACATTACAAGTGCAATGTACATGTATGCAAAGAAAATTCATGTGTATCGCATTAAGATGTCAATCTGCCTATGGAACATAACACCTCTTACGAGGCTCGATTTTTGCTCTCAAGCTGCGATGGTTTTGTCATGTTGTCTAAGAGAAGAGGCTTTGGTCGGTGGAGTGAGTCTTTGATAACTAAGATTGTAACTAAGATTGAAACTGCTCACCGCACTACATCGAGTACACAAGGTGTAATGAACTTGCTATGAGAATGATCTCAGTAAGTAACTCAAAAAGGATAGGCTCATCATGATGCATTAGCTAACAATCGGCACTCATACACAAGTGTGAATGTTCAACATTCATTCAAGCATCTCGAGGTCACAGTCTGTAGTGTGTACAAAAGGAATCTAAAGGAAAGGTTTGAGCAAGTGCTATAGAGCAAGAGATATAACTTTAGACTCCATTTGTAACATTAGAAAAAAGATGTACATACAGTCCATTTGTTTAAAATGTTCTTTGATGTGAAGGTCATATTATTTTGCCCCCACTTACGCAGAACTTGATTGTTGGAAGAATACAACAGGGGAACTTTCAGTTGTACTTCACATGACTGACACTGTGTAGACTTTAACTAATGTCCAGTTGTGTAGCTTTAGAGTTGTGTACAATTGGAGCAATTGACCTAAGCAACATGTATTGCATACACAGTTTGCCTTAACAAACCTATCACTTCATCATGGTCAGAATATGTGTTATAGATACATGTAATGCTTCAGCATTGCTACTAGTTCTAATACACTCAAACTAGTGCACCAGAGTGGGTGATGGTAATGGTACTGTTAGAAGCAAACCTATATGACTGGGGTTGGGCTTCCACACACTGTCCCTTTCTCCCAATTCACAGAGCGGAAACGACTCGTTTTCAGCCTGTTTTTTTTTTTTTTTTTACACAACCAATTTCCAACCTCTATAGATATCGCTTGGAATTCAACAGGCACCTGTTGCTACTGCACCTTTAAGACGGATGTAAGATAAATGAGCTCCTTTATGATTGGCTGCCCTGTATTGTGCTTCATTCAAAAGGTACTCAGAGCTGAAATGCCTGAGAAAGGCAATTTAAGTGGGTGTGCTAAACCTCTATAGGCTGAATAGGCAGAGATAGGTCAATAAAGTGTTCTTGTGACATTAGAAATACAAATTTCAAAAGGGGCATTTTTGGCAGCTTAACTGACATAGTTAAGAATTTTAACATTTAAAATATATATATATTAAAAGGAGAATGTTACTTATTTCACTCTGACTGTAAAACAGTGCATATTTTGTTAAATGGGATTTCCATCCCATGTTTTTTAAGGCTGCCTTATGTATAAATAAATATGCAAGAATGCAGAGCATGAATAGGTCAGTCTTCCATTCTGTATCACATACCTACCCTTGATAACACCGTGGTAACTGGAAAAAAAACAACCCTTTTTACTCAGTTGTCACTACTTCCAATAGACTTCACGCTAATCTCATAGAAGTCCACCCCTTTCCGTGTCCTCCGGAAACTGCACTTCCGTTGTGTTGTGACAGGATTTGTTCCTGAAGTTGTATGCGTTTTCTAAATTTGCACCGCATTTCTAAAGTGTGTTACCACTTTGATGAATATGCTTTGTGTATTTGCAGCACGATGGGTTTTCCAGGACACCGTAATTTATGCATGTTTAATTCCATCTTTTATTCACGTACTAAGCCCAACTCTATAGGCTAATATTTATAAAACCGAGATAACCATAGAAACGTCTTCATCTGTGCTTGATACTTTCACGGAAATACGGAACTGCTGCTTGTCAAGCTTGTTTCATCAGGTTTTATATCATCGTCATGACGTGTTTGAATTGATCCCAGGCATATGCAGTCCTCATCAAAATCCATGCATGTCCTAGGCTGTGAGTAAGGTATGTTCTCTCTCTGGTCACAGTTGGCAAATAAATTATGCATATAGATTGTGGGGAAAACACTTTAGCACGTGTTCTCCAAAGAAGTGTCTTAATATGAGCTATCTAGCTAGTTCCAATGTCAACTGTAGTCATAACACTGGGTTTCTCTCTGTGCTCAGGTGTCTTATTCGCATGCCAGTAACATGTTAGCGATATTGCAGTAGTGTGAATTTTTATGTTGCCCGTGATGAAAGGTGACAGGAAATAAAAATCCAAACATTTTTTTTGTTCAGGTCTTTTTAACGGTCATAACTGACACATATTTATCTAACAAAAAAATCAGGTTCCTCTAAATGTGTGGAAGAACTGTTGTGTATATTTTTGTTTCCAGTGGCCTGAGTACCTAAAATATGTCATCATTTTAGGAAGCAGGAAAGCAGGGCTGCTTACAAACATGACATTAGTATATTATTTTTGGGATATTTTCATTTATGATTTTCCCCTTTTTGTTGTTTGTTTGCTTTTTTACTTTCATTTTTTGTAGGGACTGTGATATATATTTTGTTATTTGAATGCATAATATAGCTTTGGGGCTCCCACAGACACTTGTGTATATAAACATATTAGGGGAGATTTTTTCATTGATTTGTATATGTTTGTGAAGGAATGCACATAGTTCTCATGTTTGACCCACTTTAAAGATATTTTTTGACTTGTATCAGAAAGGAATACAAGCATTTATTCATATCAACATTTTCCTTGCAGAGTCATTTCAAAGATGATGCAACAGAATAGTTTTGCTTATCTATTCTGTACTTTGTTTATTGACAGGTAATTCCACCCTCAACTTTTTAGGGTGCCTCCCCATAATTGCTCAGCTCTTCTGTGTAATAAAAGCAGGATTGGTTTGTATATCACATTGGTGTAGGTCATTTTCACCTGTTATATAAAGAACATTCTAATGGCTTTGGGGGAGACAAACCAAATTAGTCCTTTATAATTGTAATTATATATTACTTTGCTTCATTAGAAGTTTGTGATTATTCCTGTTATTCATCAACTTAGGTACCGTGATTTACTGGGGTAGGTCAAATTAAAAGATAATTGCCTGCTTATATTAGGTAAAGAAAGTTTTTTATGTCATAGTTTTCACTTACTATGATTGGGACAATACATCTTTTACATGAGGATGGATTTTATCAAAGCTTATAGGGATCTGTATGCCATGCATAGGACGCTTATGCTTTATTTAGTTCACTAAATACAAGCAGTTCATTTTTGTTTTAAATGTTGATGTTCCACCTGCTCCATCAGACCCTCTGCTTTGACACTATGTCCACCTGGTGTACATCAGTAAGCACAGCCTATAACAAGGTATGTCTTAGCCACTTGTAATCTTCTAAGCATTAACTTTCACAACATTTTTATGACAATGTTAGTCTTTATAGTTTCCATAATTAGGTGCTTAACTGAAATCAGCTCCAGTGTTTCATGTTGATGTCTTTCATTTTTCATACATAGTCATGTATATATTTGTGACATGCTACATTTGTTACTGTTTTCACTTGAACAAGGAAAATCATACTCAAAACAGATATATAAGTGGACAGTCAGGGTGAAATAAGTAACATTCTCCTTTTAATGTTATATTTTAAAAAAATATTAAAGGTCTTAAGTATGTCAGTGTTTTCGTTAGTCTTTTGGCCAATGTTTTTTTTAAAAAGAGATAAGGAGATACCAGAACAAAATAGAAAAGCAAATAATAGAGGAAGATGGCATGGGATGGAGGGATGGAGGGATGATAAAAGACAGGGGTAGTAACGGATAATTTATTCTATTCTCTCAGCTATTCTCTTTAACTAATTCTGAAGTCTGCATCTTTATTTTCTATTTGAATGTTAACTTTACGACTAGCTGATTGGGGATTTAGGAACGACACTAGCGTTGATTTTGATTCTAGCCACAGTTCTAGTAATAAGCAGTGTTACAACTCTGCATGCAAAGTCACTGAACAGTTGACTGTTAATTCTGTAGTAAGCATAATGCAAAAAATACAACAACATATTTTGTTGTGATTGAAAAAATTACGTCCTAAATACATGCGTTGTAAATACATTGACATTAGTATTTTTAATTAATTTCTAACATTCAGAGACATTCAGAGGTGTTTCTATTAAGCCCAGAGTCAGCTAGGTCTCCACTCTCTAATTACTCAATGAACCTCAATGGTTTCCCAATCACATCTTCTCTAACAGTTAAAGATCTTGGAGTTATGGATCCCAGTCTCTCGTTCGAAGCTCACGTAAATAAATAATGTTTCTAGGACCCCCTTTCTCCACCTTAGAAACATTTCAAAGATTAGGAGCATGCTCTCCACACATAATACAGAAAAGGTAGTCCATGCATTTATTGCTTCAATATTGGACTACTGTAATCCCTTACTATCTAGCTGTGCTATTAAGTGCCTAAAGTGCCTAGCGAGTTCAAAATGCAGCAGCCATAGTTTTTAATAGAGCTAGAAAATTTGATCACATCAATCATATCTTAGCTACTTTACTTTGGCTCCCAGTAAAATTTCGTATTGATTATAAACTACTTTTAATAATTCCAAATGTGCATTAGACTTTACAGTAACCTAAGACAACCCTTTTGCATGAAGGGAACTGGTAACTATGCTCACCCTCCATAATGTGCAAAAGATATTTAAAGTGTAGGACAGTCGAAGCATTATGCGTGCGTGTGCGTGATGTTATTAACATGACAGTAAAAGCTTATCATTTTTAAACGGGGGCTGATCGACTTTCCACTTATGCAAGACTTATGTCAAGAGTACATGTCAAAAATTAGAGACGAAATGAGGTGTTAAATGCCGCAATTAGGCATACAGCAGTCAAAGGCAATTTGGAAACACACTTAGAAAACAAAGATCATGATCTTTGATCATGATCAAACTTTCAAAAAGCCTACGAAGTAGTTGTGCTATTTGCATAGCCTAATTAATATCATTAGATCAAGTTCTATATTACCTATATTGTTATATTACAATTTTGCTTTTGCTTTTTTGCTTCACAATTGTTACACATAATTGCTGCACCTGATACAAGGATAGGAATTTAAATTTATTCATACTGGATATAAGAATCATTAATGGCTGCTGAGTGAAGCACTTTCATTGAAAATTCATCCACCAATTTTTTTTTTTTTTTTTTGGAACCAGAAACAGGGCGCATCAACCAGGAATACATTCCAGCTCTGTTTTAGAACACTGGCTGTGATTCATTACATTTTGGCAATTGTGAAAACAAACTGGATGATACTTCTAAAAGTAATTGTGTTTGCAGTTTATTTGCACAGTTACATGAACAACACTGATAGCATAGTCAACAGGCTTGATGGTTTTCCAGTGCACGACACCGTGATACCAGGGCTGGCCCAAGCCTGTGTGGGCCCCTATGCAGAAATCTGAGCTGCCACTGACATAACATTGGTAAAAAACAAATAGAAATAAATACATGGTCTTTGGCACCCTCTTGGCGGCCTTAGCAGGCTCTCATTTTGCTTATATGGTGGGACAATTGTTCTGCTGTTATCCTACCTATTGAGCAGTCCTACCTAGAATTAATGCACTTATGTACATCACCCTTAGTCCAGGTTTCTGGTGTTTATTTTAGATGCATTTTTGGTTGTATATATTATAATTAGGCTACTGTGGACAATTGTATACCGTATAGCTACAGCACCTGTACTTCACACACATGTAGTAATCGGATCTAGAAAGTTGCCAACCCTATTCAAATATTAGGTTTATAGTATAATATTTGAATCAAACAGACAAAGCATTAATCACAATCATTTGCATGATGATTAAATCTTGAACCAAAAATGTATCAGAGAGCTGTAGTGTTTTTCACAGACACACACCCAATTAAACTGTGCTTGACCATTTCTTGCCCTCTATATCATTCTCTGCAGTTTACTGAGAAAGACCTGACACTGGGTAATGCCATTGTCTATTCGAAGGCCAAAACAACAACAATCTTGGTTATCAAAGATTCACTCCACCCTGACCACAGCCTGTTCTTTTAGAAGCTATGCAAAAACCACCATCGCAGCTTGTGAGTACAAATCTAGCCTCTTAAAAACACTCGCCTGGAATTAAACCTAGTAGAGTTCCACAACGAGGTGCAATTTGTAAAATGACGTCTTTTTCTCTCAGAGTTAGAAATCTGCAGAAATAAATACATCAGTTAAATGTTTAAATATGTAGGTTAGAAATCCAAGTATAAAGAGCAGATATATTATCTGTGCTAATTAATGAATGTATTTAAAGTATACATTTAGTAGGCCAAAAAATAGAACTCGTATGTAAATCATATCTAAATATTTTTATTTAGAGTAAATTACATGCGACATTTTGAAGATTTTGATTTTTTGGCCCGCTACCACCACACCGCCTCATCGGGAACTGTTACACTTTATTTTTATTTATAACTTAAAAATAATCACCTGGAATGTAAACCTAGCCGAGGTCCACAACGAGGTGCAATTTGTAAAAGGACGTTTTTTTTCTCTCAGAGTTAGAAATCTGAAGAAATAAATATATGAATTTATTACCCCCCATCAGTGGACCTTTAGAGCTTTATTATTAAAAATAAGACAGACAGATGAACAGACAAACGCAAAATGTATATATAATATTTTTAAGTATTCGCCATCTGCACCATTACAGGAATGATGTGTGTGTGTGTGTGTGTGTGTGTGTGTGTGTGTATGTATGTATGTATGTATCTATGTATATGGTTATGTGTGAGTACATGTATGTTGGATTGTATATGTACACGTATTAGAGTGTGATATTTAGCGTTTATGGATTGGCTCTGTATGGATTTTATCAAAGGTGTCCAGTCTGGATTATTGGTTCTGTTATTTATTAATTCTGAGAATTATTCGATTGATATATATACTCTATCAATAGATTTTTCTATTGGGTGACACTAATATTATTTTTTGTTTTCCAGTTCATGAATATGTTTTTTTGTTTGTTGTTTTTTTGCAAGAATATTTTTATTATATCAATATAATAATGTTATACATAGTATCCTGTCATATTGGTTGATGATATGTCTCCTAGGAGACATAAAGATGGTGTTGGATGGATATGGTTATTTAAAGCATGGGATATGTTGGTGATGCACTATATTGGACTGTTTGCACTTGTGTAGCATGTTGTCTGTTGCACTGTTGTTTTTATGTTGCACCATGGCCCTGGAGGAACGTTGTCTCGTTTTTGTTGTGTACTTGTGTATATATACCTGAAATGACAATAAAACCACTTGAACTTGAACTCGAACTTGATGACGACTTGCCAAAATTGCTTGATAGGTGTGCTCTGCCACGTGGCGTGAATGTAATCGTCAACTGTGATTTGAGTAAAGTATGTACAGATTGCTGAGCTTGTGAAACCAATTTTAAACATCCAATGTGTAGTATAATGTACTCTGTATTATTTTGTACTGAATGCATTGTAGGTTAGTGTTGCTGTCATGTGGTAATTATTATTACACATTTTAATCCAAACTGCAGCGTCGGGGGCATAGTAATAAATGTTCCTCCTATTGTCTCGATGGGAGAGTAACTGTGAGATTTGATTTCACTATTATTTTGTATATCTTAGATAATAGATTTTTTGTATTAAGAATGCTTGTTTATAAATTCTGATATGGATGTAGGTATCAGAATTGATTTTTGAACACATAGGTGATCTTAGCTGATGGTATTGTAGGAACTGGGGGCTTTCTATAGCATATTTTGGGGCTAGTTGTGGGCGTGACATGAAACAAGTCTTAGGATAAATATGTTTAAGGTTTGTAATGCCTTTTTCTATCCAAGATGTAAAGTTTAATATTTTTGTTCATGGTAAAGCCTGGATTGTTCCAAATGGGAGAATGAATAGTTCGTGTGAGTGTGGAGTTTGATATCTTGTGGAATTTCCACCAGACTGTTAGTGTCATGGCCACCTTCAAACTGTTGAAACATGGATATTTTTGAATATGAGTCTGGGCACATTTGAAACACCTGCCGCAAACATTACTGACATTATATCTTGTTTATGTGATTGGCTGTGCTTCTCTAGCCACAAGTACTTTTTGATTTATTTATTTTTTAATTTGGTAATTTTATATATAACAGCAACAAATGACATCTTAAGTTTTATGACAAAATGTGCAAACAAGCTGGTCTGAGAGGTGTGTAGTGGGATATGACTCAGTGCATCTCTGGTGCTGCTTTTGATGAGTACAGTGTCATAAGTGTGTCTGTCCAGCAGCGCAAAGAGGGGATACAGCTTCTTCTCCCAGAGGTTTCCGATAAATATGTAGATATATTAGTATGTAACAGAAAGACAGCTGTCCATCCTCATAGTCTAGGTACATGCCCACATTCCTGGGCAGTTGTGTCAGGGGCAGAGGGGTCTCAGGCATGGTGCAGGTGTACAACTTCTGGGTGTTCCTCCAGAGCACCCAGAAACACTCACAGTGGCTTTCTCAACTTGCTCAGACTCAAATCTGAATATCGGCATCCGAACCGTCTTAGAGAGGACCAAAAAACACAACTCATTTGATTAAATTGTTCCAGTATAAATATGGTTATCAAACATGCTTTTAAAAATATACTTCCATGGAGATGGTGCCCTACAGGGTAGTGTTGGAACAGTGTGTACAGGCTTAGTGTCATGTTGTAGCCCCGCCCCCTCCTCAAAGATCTTGGTGTGTGTGTGTTCGTCTGTGTTGCCACACCCTCTCGTGTCGTTCGCCTGTTCTCTGTTATGTGTAATCGGCTTGGGTGTATATATGTCTCGTGTGTCATAGTACGTGTGTTGGTGTTTGAGATGTGCATAGTGTTTGAGCTTTGTTGTATGTTTTGCATGTTTGCAAAAACAAAAGTGCGTTTCATCGTGCCTCGTCCCCGCATCCTGCTTATCCTCGCAACGTCACAACTAGACCACTTTAGATGTAACTTAGAACCTCCAGTGACCTCTGTATGTGTTTCTTTAGTTGTATGAGCTCCACTGGAGGACTCTGAATAGTTGACAATGGAAGAGGGGTATATCAGATTCACCCCTTCTGCCTCGGTGTGACAGATTAACACACTGCATTAACGTTTAGAAATAAAAACATATGGTAAACACAGTCTAGAAAATATTACCTTGTAACAATTCATTCAGTATATGAACTGTTTTCTGTGTCCTTATGTCTATAAATTAAAAGTAATAAAACATTTAAATGATAAATAAATTACAATGAATGTATAAATGTTCACAAATAAGAAACTACATTGATCTGCACTTTTCTCCACAGATTCAAGGAACTCATGAAAGTTGGAAGCTATAGAAACACATAATACAGAATTATAGACTGACTGATGTGTGAGCAGAAAGATCACTGTGATGTTCTCATATCTAAAGCACTCAAAGCATTGATGTTATGTAAATTAACTGTGATCTGATTGGTTTAAGGGAATAGATTCACCTACTTTGAAGTTCAAGTTTTGATCTAAAGGTTAGAACTGGTTGACTATACTTTGTCTGTTCTGCAACAGGAAATTGAAACATTTATATCCAAAGTATTACGCGATAGAAATCAAGTCGACTACCCGTTATTGACCGCTAGATGGCGGAAGATACGAAGAAATAAATGAGTCCAGATCCTCCTGCCCGACTGTACGGTGCGACTCTGCTTTTACGTCATTAAAACGCTAAAGAAAAAAGGCCGCCATATTTGTAGTTCCACAACGTGAAAAGGCGTCATTTTGTATGCCAAAGAATGAATAAACACTATGCCATGCCTTGAAGACGACGAAATTGCAATCTATTTAGCTAGCCATAAGAATAAGAATAGCTGTTTGATTTACATTCTCACAAATATATTGCATGTACATACATCTACATTTCAGTCGATCAAAATGTTTCACGTACTTAGAACCGCAACTTTATGTTACAGTGGTCATATCAGAGATATAATATAAAATATAAAACGCAATAGGTGTCGTGTTCTGTAATAGAACATTTTAACATTTATATCCATATTACACTGCAGAAATCAATTCAAGACTGTAGAGTCGTCGTACCAAATGACGTAAACTCAATATAAACCGCTGACTTAATTTAATGAACAGTATTAAGATAATGAGTGAGTACAGCGAGTATTGTCTTACTGATGCCTGTTCTAACTGAACATAGGCAGACTCCTGCGGGACCTAGGCATCGGCTGCCAGATCGAACATAGCTCACATTTTATAGTGTTTGCATAGCATATCAGAATTTGGTATGATCTCCTAGAGAATTGCCATTCCACTGTGTCTTCAGCTTTTGTCCGATCTGCAAACAAGTCCCACTCTAGGAGAACTAGCTCAAGTGGTAGAGTGCTCTTTTAGTATGTGAGTGTTACTGGGATTGATGCTCACATTCTCAAGTCTAGAATTTGTAGTTTTTTTCTATGATGAAATCATTTCTGATAGCAAATGTTTTTGGGATCTGCTGATATGCTTATGCCATGCACACATTACGTAACTTTCAAATTTTCAAATTGATGTATCGCTCACACTGCACAACTCTATGTCTTGGAATCTGGAGTGCTTAATTTGTGGTATTTCAGTGGCCATGCACACATTACGTGACTTGAAGTTTTCAAATTGATGTATGGCTCACACTGCACAACTCTATGTCTTGGAATCTGGAGTCCTTAATTTGTGGTATCTCAGTGGCAGGCATAATCAGTGATAAACCACTGATATGTCAACTGGTCTTAACACAGACAGATTTAACTTACTCTGTGGAGACTGTGTCTAACTTAAACCTTTCCTTCAAATAGAAGAGATCCTTGTTGCAGAGGTAATGTTTTTACCTTTATATGGTTTTTCCACTCATAGTCATGCAACACACACAAATGCAAACCTCTCACAGACTGTCTCACACACATCCAGTTATTCATCTGAACACATGATGTTTCTGTCTCTGTACCGCTATTAGTTATGCAATGTTTCGTCAATACTAGCACTAACTGAACAGCGTTCTGTATAAATATGATCTTTATAACAGCTGCCATAACAGCAAAAATGTAATGTCTGATTCTGTGAGCCAAGGAAGTATTATTGATATTGTGAATATTTAATAACTTCCAATGCCAGCAAATTAAATTTTCACAATATTGTGAAAATTGTAAAGGATACTTTATTCATGTCCTCATTGCTAAAGATTGTATCGCTTTATCACAGCGATAAGCTAGTTAGCTAGCTAATAGTTGAGGTCAGCGAGTGTCAAACTCGGGGCTATAAACCATTCCTTGTGGAACCATTTCATTGTTCAGCTTTCAACTTTGATCGTTTAGGTGCTGGTAGTTTGTTAGCTAGCTAACTGTTCAGCAATAGAAAACCTACTTTTGTATGATTTAGAGACCCAAATTCACAAACCTGTGGGTTTTCAAATTGATCGTTCTCTCTAAATAAGCAAAATGAGTTAAGCCATTACTACAGATATTGGACTGTTTGAACTACAATATTCGACTGTTAATTTATTGTTAATTAGATTAAATTAACTTTCATAAACACTCTGTATTAATAGAATGTAGTTTTTAATGACTGATTAACTGTGTATATTCAACATGAAGCTATTCATATAAATTTTCAAGTTTGGTTTATTTGTAACATACATTTATTTGTCACTTTCATTTTTAGGCTGTAGAATGAAAGATCCTTGCTCACAATCATTGCTACAGTTTGATCAAATTCAGTTATATATATAAACTCCCTATTCAATGGGAAGAAACCAGTTCATGCCATTGTGAATTGCTTTTTCTGTAATCAAAACACTGAGGTTCCATATCGGAACAGAAACTGCTGGGACTGTCCATTCTGTGTGCAGTACAATGGCTTCTAAGAGGTATTGCTGTATTTGAGACATGGTGAGGACATATTTTAGTGAAAGTCTTCCAATGATGCACCCTTAACTGAACCATTTTATGCTGTTCCTGCTGTTAAAAAATGCAGAATGGTGATTATAACGAACCGATCCTTGCACAATATATGGAGCACCTCAACCATGGGGTATCAGCTGGTGTCCCTGTGCTTGATGCACCCAAGACTCAACCAGACACTGAAGATCAAGCAGCTGGCTTCCTTCACTCCCAGAAAGGAAGTAGGTTTTCCATTTGAACTGTTGCCTTCTTAGTTAAGACGTATGCAGGGTTCATTGCAGGGCCAGAGTTGTGAAACTGTGCAAGGTAATGCATGTCCAGTGCTGGAATTAAGATCATAGCTCTAAATAGTCTCTGACTTGGGCAGAGATTGTGAGTGGGTCTTCAAGGGCAAACACGATCTGATGGCCCACATGTAGTTTGATATTATTCCTAAATAACTAAGTTGACTAAGTTTACATGGCTATTTGAAAGAAGCTGATCATGTAAGCAGCAAAGACAGAATATCATTCTCTGACTAAGGATTTAGTTGACTCATGTTTAGCCCAACTAAACTGTGGTCCTGGCTGATTTTAGTTGGACTATTGAGCCACTGACTCATGCACAGAGTTCTCTGAGTATTTTGCAGTTTCTTACTGTACTGAGTTCTTACTGAGTATAACGCCAACTTTGATGCATTTGTTTTCTTTTCACCGAACAAAGCCTTCAACTTTGACTGTGGTGACATGAATTCCAGATCTGCAGAGTATTTTTTTAGTAATGCATCTTTTGCCCGTGCATTTTGATTGCAGTGTTAGGAGGTCATAACTGCTGATCAGAACTTTGGACAAGAGGGCTTATCCTCATGGCTCTCTGACTTTCATGTACAACAACAAACAATATTTTCTTATTTATTTTTTTCCAGTTGTAACAAACCGTTCTGCTGTTTTTTAACTTCTGTCAAATTTTTAATGGTTGTACAGGACAATTACGATGGAAATTGAGGTGTACAAGTGCCACCTTGAACAGACCTACGAGTTGTGCGGGCCTGTCAGACAGCTAAGCAGTATGACATCCAGCACCAGAACCGACAGCTGCGGGCCCTGCTTTTCAACCACCAGCTCAGATGCAGCCAAGATGCAGACAAAGCATTCATTAAGGTGAGTAATTATTGTCAATGGTTGTCTTAGAATGGTGCTGAAGTGCTTAAGATACTTTTTGGCGATTCCATAGCCAAGAATTCTCAAGGTCACAACTAGCTGCATTCCTGTTGGGTGTGAATGACAGTTGCTCCTTCCCGGTTGATACAAAGTCACGATAGAAAAAAAGGCGTACACAGAACTGCAGTGAATACTGTCCTTCAAGTGCATATAAGTGCATACAGTGTTTGAGCCTGCAATCCATTTCATTACCCTGTCCAACAGCCTCCCAGGTTCCCCTCCACATCTTCCTTGTCAGAGATGAAAATTGATATAAAACAAATGGGGAGCAGTTGAAATGACTGAGCCAATACACTGCACATTTCACCTTGAATACTTTTGGTTACTTTTTTGTTCCTGGCTACCATGCTTTTTTAAGCATTGATTATCTCAAACATTGATTTATCTAAGATAAGCAAAGACCTGTTCTCTCTTGCTGCATTTTGTGGGTTTTTTGTTTTTTTTTGTTTTGTTTTGTTTTGTTTTTTTCCAAATGAAGCTGTTGTTTTCATTTTTGGTGGGTTTCATACTATCCACACCAGCTTCCAGGTTTCTGTCCTTTTACATACCAAGCAATCAGCTTCCTTTCTCTTTGCTACAGAGCACCTCTTTTCTGTCCACACCTGCTTGGCTGGTAGCTCTCAGAAGCCTTACCTTCCTCACCTGTGCTTTTCTGGTTGCGGTGGCCATATGTGGGTCTGGATGTGACTCTGGAGACACATCCTCTCTCCACAACAGCCCGCACACTCTCAGCGGGGGAATCATCCCACCCAAAGAAGCCCACCAAAGTGACATTGAAGCCAAAGCAAAGAGCATCACCAAAACTATGCAAATGTGGAATGACCTGGTGGGTCTTCTGCCAGAGAGAGGCAATAGAGAATATCAAGCTGATCTGGTAGTCTGGAAGCAACCACCAGATGGCTGTTGCTTCTGTTGCCCTTTTGACTTCCATCAACATCTACTCAGGCAGTAAAAAGAAATGGTGTACTGGGAGGTAGTAAATCTTGCTAATCAGTACTTGTTTTTGGCCTGTGAAAATACAAACAAACAATACACATATTCAAACACTTCTGAACTACAATTGCTTATCAGGATTTACACAGGCTTATGTTCTTAATAGCTCTTTGCTTACAACTTCATCAAAGCGGTTTTGTTCTACAGTATGTGCAAAGTCTACTTTCCCACACAGTTCACATCAGTCTTGGTTCGTCCTGCTGGTTCTTCATGTCTGTGAATGTGAAAAATCAAACTTTTTTGCTTGGCTTCAAGCAGTGATCTTTTGATTGCATCATTCATGATTCATTTAGGATTACAACCAAGTGGTTCAATATCCAGCCAGAGGTGTACTCAAGTGAGGTAATAAAATGAAATTATTAATGTAATAATATGATGGCAGGAATTGTAAAAGACCAAATTAGGCTTTTGAAGTAAGCAGGAAGTGAGAATGACCAAATATGGCCTCTGTGGCAAGTCCCGCATTGAGGCCAGGATACCACCTAAAGATACAATTTTAATAAAAAAATGGTTTTGTAACTTGATGAAAATGTATAAAGATTGAACCCACCTGAGACTGTTAGACATTCTGTGGACAATACCTCGTCTGTATGCAACATTGAGCTCAGAATAAAGATGGCACCAGCTATTCTCTTCAATTAATTACTGCATCTATATCTTTATTTACTTGAGAAAATTAATGGAATGTGGGAAAAATCTAGTAACCACACAAGAATGTCTGGAGGTAAAAAGTCAAGGCGGCATAGCCATACCTTAATGTGAGAGATCCTCCATTTCAGAGTCTACTGTGTGATAGTCCTGTGCCTTTTTTCTCTAGCTTGGAATAGGACTGTTGCTTCTGCTTCTTAAGGTTTTCAATCAACAAGGACGGTGGCTCCACCTGCAATGAACCATGAGCTTGTTATATTGACTTGCACAAGACACTAAATTAACTCTTGTATTCATTCTCAAGTTTCAAGTTTCAAGTTTCAAGTTTGGTTTATTTGTCACATACACAGTACAACACGCAGTGAAATGGTGGAGAGTGCTCTGTCCAAACTGAGGAAGAGAACCAGGGGTGCATAGAGAAAAAAATATATATACAGATAAATATATATTCTATGTATGTACAAAAATATATTAACAATGTATGTACAATATATGTATATTATGATTATATACACAATGTACAATGTATATGGTTGAGTATATATGTACACAATCTACAGAATGTACAGATCCATTGTATAGTACCATATCTACAGTTGTTGTAACAGGTTAATTGAGTATAAATCTAAATCTATATATACAGATGTACAGATATACAGTCATGTTACGTGGTGGTGGTCCCCACAGTTTATCAGTTTCCCTGATTCAGGGCCCGAATGGCCTGTGGGAAGAAGCTCCTCTTCAGCCTCTCTGTCTTGGCCTTCAGGGAGCGGAAGCGCCTCCCTGACCTCAACAGAGAGAAGAGTCTATTGTTGGGATGGGTGGGGTCCTTCACAATTTTCCTGGCCTTGGTTTGGCACCGCTTGTAGTAGGTGGTCTGCAGGTCAGGAAGTTCCGAGTGAGTGATGCGCTCTGCTGAACGCACTACCCTTTGTAGTGCTTGTCTGTCCTGCTTGGTGCTATTTCCAAACCAGACTGTGATGTTCCCCGTGAGGATGCTCTCGATAGTGCAGGTGTAGAAGTTCCGCAGTACCTTGGAGGGCAGTCTGAAGTCCCTTAGGCGTCTGAGGTGGTAAAGACGCTGACGAGCCTTCTTTGCCAGGGAGCTGGTATGGCGGGACCAGGACAGGTCCTGCGAGATGTGAACACCAAGGTACCTGAAACTATCTACTCTCTCCACCGTGGTTCCACTGATCGTCACAGGTTGGTAGTGCCGCTCCTGCTTCTTGCTGCAATCCACGATCAGCTCCTTTGTCTTACTGACGTTTAGGAGGAGATTATTTTCCTGGCATTCTGTATGAAGTGCGCCTCAAAGACCAAATTAGGCTTTTGAAGTAAGCAGGAAGTGAGAATGAACCCACCTGAGACTGTTAGACATTCTGTGGACAATACCTCGTCTGTATGCAACATTGAGCTCAGAATAAAGATGGCACCAGCTATTCTCTTCAATTAATTACTGCATCTATATCTTTATTTTCTATTTAAAGTGTACTTGAGAAAATGAATGGAATGTGGCAAAAATCTAGGAACCACACAAGAATGTCTGGAGGTAAAAAGTCAAGGCTGCATAGCCATACCTTAATGTGAGAGAGCCTCCATTTCAGAGTCTGCTGTGTGAGAGTCCTGTGCCTTTTTTCTCTAGCTTGGAATAGGACTGTTGCTTCTGCTTCTTAAGGTTTTCAATCAACAAGGACGGTGGCTCCACCTGCAATGAACCATGAGCTTGTTATATTAAACTGCACAAGACAGTAAATTAACACTTGTATTCATTCTGTATGAAGTGCGCCTCACTTGAGATGTCAGCCAAAGTTTAGCAGTAAATATGGTTATCTGCAGTTAAGTGTGTTGCTATTGATAGACATCTTCAGCTAAAAATAAGTCTTCCTTGACCCTAATCCACCAAGCCCAGATACAACACAGACATGCATGTGCTGTAGTTGGCTTCAAAACATTCAATGAACTTGTCAGCAACGTGGTCCAGATTCCTGCAGCATGTGACATGCGTCTGCACGCATCCTGCCCCCACAGTCTCTGCCTGGCTCCCCCCACCCTCCTCCACCCCCAGTTTGCTCTCTCATCCTGCCCACCAGCAGCTAATGTCCGCCGCCGCAGCGCAGCACCTCCCACTGTATGCTGCATGCTCCTCTGTGTGCCTGTGGTAAAACCTCGCCAAGTTTAGTGTTCTAGCCACTGCACTCCCCTCCCCAACTCACACATCAATCTCAGAGGCAGATGGATTCCTGTCTCCCAGCCGCATCCCAACTTTTTGACCAGTACACATACTTGGATAAATGTTCTCTGTGAATACAAAACAGCAACATTTGTCTAGTGTACCGGAGACCTCTTGGAAGTTTTGTAGACAGATGAGGCCGGGCTGTGCTAGCTGAGAGAGACGATATTTGAGCTTGAATCTGACTAGCACATGCACAGAAGCATAGGGTATTATGAAGGCTCTGCATGATATCGTGACCCAAGGTTGAGCTTACAGTAGGTGGCCATATTGCCTCATATCAAGGGCAGTGTACGTTGGAAGACCATAGCAGAGACGTGTGACCGAACTATGTGCACGAGCGCATAACATGCCGCATTCCTTGTTTTCTCCCATTTTTGAGTGAAGCTAATTGATAGTGCCATCTGCCATCTCCTTTTAGAAAGGCAGTGCAGTGCCTTGGCTGCTGATGTGAGTTGTTTTGTCAAAGGAAAGAATTGAAAATGTGAGCGGTGATCTCCATGTAATACTTAGGCTTTAATGCCCTTTACCACTCATTCAGTGCTTGTCTGTGTTTATGTTTTCAGTGTTGCAGTGTGATTTTATTTAGGTGAAATTTGTTTTCAGTCTATCTGCAGTAGTGCACTTAAAGGGCCAGGAAGGTTAGTGGAACACATTTGCTCTGCCTCTGACCTCACAATTCCACTGTAACAACAGTGTTCAATTCCGTCATTTAAAAAAAAACAAAACTTGGTTTGGTTTAAATTTGTTTAAAGATTTGTTTAAATTGTGTGTGCCAGTGTATGTGAGCGTGTTGAAGTCTCTCTGACCCTCCACACCCATTAGTGCGTTCTTCCACTAGCTTCTCTCTCGTTCCTGCTTCAATATTCAAGGGAGGATTGAGATCCATTCAGGTAATTTTGCAGTCTTCAAAAAATGCATTGAAAGACATTCCAGTAGCTCAGTGGTGCACCTGCGCGCCACTCTGCTCCCCAGTTCGGAGGATGCCAGCACCTATGTTTAGTCTTTTATGTTTAGTCTTTTTTAGTCTGTTTCTCTTTATTTCCTTTGGACTCCAGTGCTTTTTAATAATCTGTTTTGGACATGGTATGGCTGCTCCATTACCCAGGAGCCCATACAAAGGTTCATTTCTGCCTGCCTGCATAACTGCTGGAGGGAGGATTTTATGTCCAGAAAATGTTAAGATGGCAACAGCTCGGTGGGAGACAGTATGTGAGAATCACCTCTTAGGCTCATTTTACTGTTTCTCATGTAGAAGGAATTCCCTCACTATGTTCCCATTCTGAGCATCAAAGCCAACTGGGATGGGGTTTTGTCACATTCTGAATTCTAGCTCATGTCATATTTTGTCAGCATTGGCTTTGATAGACTCAGGTTATCGGTACAAATTTACATTCAAGATTAGTTGTTTTTTACATATATATCCCCTCTCCTGCAATCATGGCTAATTAGCTGCATCCATCATTGTAATTGTTTAATTTTTCATGCTAGTTCATTCACCCTTGTATTAGTGCCATGCATGTGAAACAGACTCTTGAAAGGTTTTCTTTTTGTATCTTGCATGCCTAGCATAATAGGACATTCAAAATCCCTTGAAAATTTTAAACTTTTTTTTTTTTTATGTATATATCTCCTCAACATTCCCAGTACAACTGCTGTAGAGTCCACGACTCAACTCTTGACTAAAGTCTTCACTCCGAGCGTCTGAGCCGGCTGCTGCGGCATACGCCACGCTGCTCTGTGACCCTCACTCTCCACTCCTCTCCTCTCCCAGCTTTTCCAGATCCCTCAGATGCAGACAGCCCAGCCTGCCATTCCAATTAACAGCGCTTCCTTTCGACCGGTGTCCGGCCAGCCCATCATGATGTTCCTGACACCCATGCCCTTCACCTCATCCCAGACCGGCCAGTACTACGTACTCCAGTACTACGTGCCTCAGGTACCCAGAGCAGAGAAAAGCGCCTGTGCAAATATGTACACAGTGTAGCAAATGGGTTGAAAATCTGTCTATAAACAGGTTGGCCAGCAATAAATAAACTGCTCCTAAAATGTGTAGATAAAAATATGTTTTATCTTGGAAGCAGAAATGAGAAGTTCTAGTTTAGTTTTTTTTCAGTGTAAAAACTAAAAGTTTTTGTATTTTTTGTTTGTTTACTGCTTTGAATATCTCTTTTAGGAGTGTCCTATATGAATGGCCATGTCTGGTGCTAGGCCCTTTACCTCTGCTGTTCTGTTTCATTCTCAGTATCACCACAGTGGCCTTCCTTACGTGGGACATCCCCAGCAGTACTCCGTCCAGCCCACAGGACCCAGTACATTCTACCCTGGGCTCTTTCCTGCAGACTGCCCACTAGCATATGGTGAGTTTGGACTTCGCTTTCTCTACCCCCACCTGGGAAACCTACATGCGTGCTCTCACTGATAAAGAGACCTTTCTTCTGGGTATTCCCGCTGGCTGAAACTGGTTTTTCGTTTGCTCTTTAACTGAAACCAGTGCTTTTTTTTGGTCACCACTAGTGGCAGGGCCTTCATACTATCCTGGCCAGACCATATACACCAAATCTCCATCCATAATAGTGCATACAGCTCAGCAGCCTCCACCCACTAAGAGAGTAAAGAAAACAGTGAGTATTCCCCCTGCCTCAGAGGTGAAATTAATTTAATTGTGGATTGACTTAATAGATGCAAATAACTTGCTGTTCGCTAAGATCCGTATCCGAGACCCTAACCAGGATGGCAAGGATATCACAGAGGAGATCATGTCAGGAGTAGCCATTAGCCAGAACACAAGCCCACCAGTGGGACGTCCCTGCACTACCCCTACTGCTCCACAGGTAAGCCATTCAGTCCCACAGCCCGAGCCCCTGATCGGCTGCAGGCCGCTGCTTCGCGTGATCCACTCCACAGGTCAAAGTACTCTCTCATCTAGTCCTCCCTCATAATAAGCTCTGAGCTGATTGTTTGGTTGTTTGGCTGGCTTTCATTGTCTTGTCCTATTAAAAGCATCATACAATCAGCAACAAAATCTGATGGTGTAGTTTGATTTCCGGCCATTCTCTCTTCCTTCTTCAGTGATTCGGTCACACCGTTGACCCTCCTCCGTCATATTTGACTGGTTGCAGTAGCTTGTGTGATTGTGGCTGTTCTGATTTAAGAAGGCTTCTCAGATGTGTTTTGATGTTCCGACTTGCCGTGCCTATTCTTTCGTCTGCCTCCATCTTAGTTCTCCCTCACAGCCACTCGAATCCTCCTGATCTTCCCTCGTGTTCCCTCTACACAGACAGCCCACGTAAAGGCCCTGTAAGAAGGATTCAGCCAAACCCTGAGCACCTCAGCTCCTCTGAGGAAAGGCCTCTCTGTAAAGGGAACACTCACTACTGCGATGTTGCACTTACTTTGTGTCCTCTTTCCCTAAATGTTAACAGTGTTCCTCTTTCCTCTCTTTCTCTATTTCTCCTGCCCATTTATTTAAGCACCCCATGCTTGTCTGCTGTCTCTTGCTGTCTTTGTGTCTTCACCCCCCCCCCCCACCTCCACACACACACACATTTTGTGCCTTTGCGGCTGGATCTTTTGCCCTCTTGTGCTTTTTCTTTGCCTCTTTCTCTACTCACTTCTCTAATTATGCTGTGCTGTGCTGTGCTGTGCTGTGCTGTGCTCACCCCCCCACCCTCATTGCCATTCCCCTTCTTCTGCATGTGTGTGCAGTATCTCTCTCTCTCTCTCTCTCTCTCTCTCTCTCTCCATCTTTTCTGTCTTTTGCTAGTTTTTATGTCCACACCCTCATTATCCTCGCATTTTCTACCTCAAATCCCAGCAGCTGAACAGCCAGGTAGCAGAGCAGGGGAATGTCAATGTCGGCCTGGCCCTGGAGGCCCACTGTCCGGCGAAGGCTGCAAGTCCAGCAGCCGGAGAGGCGGTTGCCTCAGGCACGCTGACGCCCTCATTGCCTTCCAGCACTGCTGCTCCTTCAGGCCTCACTCTCCCAGGCCAGGCTGTTATAGAGGCAGTCCAGGCCTGTGGAGCCTCCACTGGGGCAGAGCTGAAAGAGACTGGCGAGGAGCCAGAGGTCTTGCTGGAGGATAAAGTGGAGCCCATTTTACAGTCCAATCTTAGGCAAAGCTTGAGTCAAGGTAAATAACCACATGCATGACATGCTATGTTAGGACACTAAAAAGACACCAGACTGATTTATGATTTACAGCTATTAGTTTATCCAACACCTGGAAGAAGCCAAAAGAGGACACTCCTGTGGGGCAGGCCCAGTGTCCTGACAGAGAGGTGATTCCTCTCTCCAGGTGCTCACTGTACCCCTCTCTGCATGCAGAGCCAGAGCTGAAGGATGGGAAGAGGCAGTATGATAGAGACTTCCTGTTGGCCTTCCAGTTCATGCCTGCCTGCATGCAGAAGCCAGAGGGGCTTCCTCCCATCTCTAATGTGGTACTGGACAAGGTAAGCCTGCTAAAACATTGGCCTTAGGGGACCTTTAAAACCATTCCATGGAGAGGGGCTGATGGACTTCGACTTGACTCTGTTGTTTTCTAGATCAAACAAAACAAGCTGCCCCTGCAGCAGGTGGGCCCTCGCATTATCGCCAGAGACCCAGGCTTCAACCCAGCCTCTGCAGACTTCAGCAGGGCAATTCCTGGAGGCAGGGGTGCACCGGTGGGTCTCTCCGCTCATCCCTTCTCTTCTGTCACAAATGAATGAGCGCCTGGTCATCTTATGTGACCGAGGTCTTTGTGACATTGTTACCGCCCATAATAAAGAGCACCCATTCGTTGCTTCAGCTGCTCAGTGTAGGCCCGAGACGGCTGCCTCCCCGCAAGATCATTACCAACGTGTCCGTGAATGACGAGGTGCAGCTGAAGAAGGCTGAGAATGCCTGGAAACCTGGCAGGAAAAGGGAGAACACCCAGAACCCCGAGACCCAGAAAACTCAGGTCAGCACCTCACTCCGCTGTGGCCTGTTTTCAGATTTCAGAGTCACAGCCTGTTATGGTGGTCTTGAAAGCTACTTAATTTTTTTTGCGATATGCTCTTCAAGAATTGGATATTTAAATTATAGAGTCGTTGTTTAATTGGGTGGGTGTGCGGGGAGTGTGCAGGAATGTAGCTATGCAGGGGGACATTGGTTTCTAGTGTAAACAGGGGGTGTGATGATACTGAGGACCAGATCTTGTGTGCTTGTTGTTCCTTGTGTTGATTGTGGTGTTGATTTTGGTGAGAGAGTATTGTAGATATTGTAGTGTATTCTGTGGATGATCTTGTATATATTATAGGTTAACACCCAGTGGTTGTGTTAAAAATATTCTTGCAAATTTGTGTGCAATTCAGCATTTGGAGAGATTGACAGATCTTCATTGCATTGTCTGGTCGGTAGGGTTATTATTGGATCAGATTTGGTTATTATGTATATATTTTTTTTGTTTGTAGGAGTTATATATTGATTAAATCTAAAATTCTTGTAGCTGGTTCTAATGGGTTTTCTTTTAATTTGAATTTGGAGCACATGAGGGGTTTTAGTTGATAAGATTTGATAAACTGTTTGCTGCCAGTGCTACACTTCTCGGAAAGTGTGATTGATGTATGATGCCTTTATCGGTCTATATAGCAAAGTTGAGTGATTTTTGTTCATGACGAAGTTCCAAATGGCAGAGTAAATATATGGTGAAAGTGAGGAGTTAGTCATTATGTGGAAGAACTGCTGAATTTAACAAAAGATTGGGATCTTTGTAATGGAAAGCTTAGTCGGTAGTCTGTTTTCCTCTCCAGGAGCTTTTCCAGAAGGTGCGCAGTATCCTGAACAAACTGACACCGCAGATGTTTAACCAGCTGATGAAGCAGGTGATGGACCTCACCATCGACACGGAGGAGCGCCTCAAAGGCGTGGTTGACCTGGTTTTTGAAAAAGCCATCGATGAGCCCAGCTTCTCTATGGCCTATGGCAATATGTGCAGCTGCCTGGCTATGGTGAGTAACATGTTCCCATACATTGCTGCTGAAGTTCCATACAAAAGCAAATACCACACAGAAGTGAACTCTGTTTGAACCACTCTAAACTGACATGGAGCTTTAATCAGCTTCTATTTAGTAACAGAACTCTCAACACTGTCTTATACCCAAGTGTTTCTCCTACATGTCTTTCCTGTGTAGTTAAAAGTGCCCATGGCAGACAAGCCCACCAGCACTGTGAGTTTCCAAAAGCTGCTGCTGAACCGCTGTCAGAAGGAGTTTGAGAAGGACAAGGTCAAGGATGATGTTTTGGAGAAGCTGCGGCACCAGCTGGAAGCGGCCACTTCAGTAAGCAGCACTCCTGTCTAGTTTACCCGACTCACCAACCCACAGATCAGGAGAAAGGGGACTGAAATCGGCAGCAGTGCTGGGAGGCGGCCTGGTCGTTATCGGGTCCAAACGCACTGTTTCTTGCTTTTGTCTTTGTTCTGGTTACTCCTCGCAAGGCCAGCGAGCGGGAGAGGCTGGAGGAGGATCTGGGGGAGGCGAAGGACAAGGCCCACAGGAGGTCCATCGGCAACATCAAGTTCATCGGGGAGCTGTTCAAGCTGCACATGCTGTCAGAGGCCATCATGCACGACTGTGTGGTCAAGCTGTTCATGAACCACAGCGAGGAGAGCCTGGAGCATCTGTGCCACCTCCTCACAGCCATCGGCAAAGACCTGGACTTGGAGAAGGCCAGGGTAAGCAGGCCGCGGGCCTGGTCTGGGTTGATTTAATATTCTCAGCAGATGCTCAGCACTTGCATCGGTTTATCTTTAATATGTCATGTAAAGGTTTACGGCGCATGTGTACATGAGTGCTAGTGTGCAGTGCAGCGACTGTGCGGATTTTGTCCAGATTTGGTCTGTGTTGCGTTTTTCACAACAAGTACTTTACACATCGAAACTGGATGAAGAAGTTTTGGATATTGTATATTGACTGTCAATTTTGTCTCTAGTAGGAATGGCAGTTGTGATGTTGACAGTTCAGTCACCAACTAGTGTGACAGTTATTTGTGTTCAAGTTTCCTGGTCTTTTTTATTGTATTTTTTTTTCTCCATGCACGTTTTTAACCAAAAAACAAGCATGTTGAAATGTTGTTTATAAAAGTTTATAAAAGCCTGCACTCTGACTACAGGGTAGCCAACTAATTAGGATCATCATCTATAGTGCGACTAGCATGCTGTGCTGATATCAGTGTATTATTAGGCCTTGGCAATGATTTTAAAAGTGTCCAAGTTCATGTTGTTTAGTGAAGTTGTTAGTGTGGTTGTTAGCTCTGCTCCTACTGCAGCTGACAAAATGAAAGGCTTTTATTGAGGACTGGTCAGCTGTTAGAAGGTTTTGCTCTCACAGCCTCCTCCACGTTTGCCGCCTCCTGCTGCTGCACCCTGGATTCCCCAAAGCCAAGTGCAGCTGATGACAGCACAGCTACACCCACAGTGGCAGTGAACTGCTTTACAGCACTGACCAACGTGCAAGGCAGCAGGGTTTACATAAGAGTCATAAACGTCTTGTGACATGAGTTCAGCTGAGAGCACACCTGATCGAATCGAAAGGTGAAGAACATCTGAAATTTGTCGACGTTTCTCTTACACTCTCTCTCTCTCTCTCTCTCAGCCAAAAATGGATCATTACTTTAAATATATAGAAAAGACAGTGAAGGAGAGGAGGGGTTCCTCACGCATTCGGTTCCTGCTCCAGGACGTCATCGACCTGCGACTGGTTAGAGACTCTGCCTGTGTTTGTGTGTTTGTGTTTGCCATTCCAGCGCATGGTGATGCAAAAGTATGCATCTGCTGATTTTGCTTTTCTAGAATAACTGGGTGTCGCGGCGAGCTGACCACGGGCCCAAGACCATTGAGCAGATTCATAAGGAGGCCAAACTTGAGGAGCAGGAGGAGCAGAGGAAGGTGCACCAGCAGCTGCTGTCCAAGCACAAGAAGACAAGTCCAAGGACAATCGACAAGAGGATGGACACATTTGCCAACGTGTGCTAAAAGACAATGCAATAATTCAAAAAAAATAATAAAACTGTGTGACAAAGAAACAAGTTCTGAGTCTAATGTATTTTTGCTTTTTCCTTTATGAACAGCAGACAAAACTATATTTAACATTTGCAGATGTTCAAAAGAAAAGACAGAGGTGAATATAGAAATAATATTTATTTTTTATTTTATTCTTCCTTGGCTTCTCGTGAATTCAGATAGGCTCTGCCCATTAGATTTCACTTTTTTGTTTGGTTTTTTTTTTAATTTTTTTTTGCTAATTTCAAACCTGTCCTAGGATTTTCACACAATCTGAGTGAAATTGGTGTCAAAATATTTGCAAGAGTCTGAATCTCAATAATTATTTAAACAAAAACCTGACATAAAAAATACAGTTGTCCTATTCCACTCTAATATTAGTAGTACAAATTAGTAGTACAAAGGTCAGGCTTTAACTTTAACTAGCTGTCACTCCTGAAGGACATGTTCAGATTTCATGAAATTTAAAAGACTTATACCAGTATTGACTTTGAGGTAGCTTACCAAATGTAGCAGTTTTGTCAATATGGGGCATTATAATATTGCAAATAACTGTTTCTCAACGACTGCTCTTCTGATCAAGATGAAATTTTGCATACTGCTTCTGTAAGCAAGCTGAAGGATTCCTAAGGATGACTCAAACATTGGCTAATGTTTTTCAGGTAATTGGCTAATCATAGAACTGGCTTCAGTGGACTGCTATAACGTTGATTCTTGTAGAAATTACTTTAAATTTAAATATCCTACTACTTTTTATGTTGCTGATGAACTGTAACACACTAGTCGTAGGACCTTTCTCCAATCTTCACCAATTTGGTATCAAAATGTTGATGAGACTGAAACATGTTGATATTTGTATGGTATATGGCCCTTACATACCTATCAATCCTTCCAAGGTGTACTGATTCATTCAAAACAGCTGAAAAAAAATTAAGACTTCTTTGAGTAATTCTTATGAAACTTGACATGAGTATTGATTTATGGACTTTGAGCTAGAATGGCAATTATAGGACATTTTTGCCAACAGAGCCCCTCTGACATATGAAAAGGTATTTAAAAAAAGAAAAAATGAGTCAATCCCATTGTGTACCAATTGTGCATGAGAAATGCAGTTTATACAGTGCAATACTTTGTGACTATTTCATAAAAAAAGTTCAATACGTTTCGTAAACCTTTTTTTAGCCTGATTTTTGATACCTAAATTAGTTGGGCAAATGCACCTTTCAAACAAGTCAGTGACCTTTTGATCTAGAGATACCTTTTAAATATAAAAAATGCAGATCTTCTTGTAAATAATGATCAAAAATATGTGTATTTAACTATCAATCCCCAAGAGCAGGATTTTTATTAATAGGCTAAAACTTAGCCATAGAGTGTTAGATTATCACCAAACTTCAATGGTGTATATGAACATACTGTGAATGCAAGTACATTTGGGGTGAACTGACCTTCTGGGGAAACTATATTTCTTAGTCATGTCGAATCAGAAAAATAATATTTATATAAAGCAATTCAGCAGAGAAAATTGAGAGATTGGTTTCAAAATACAACATTCCTGGAAACAAAACCTCAAAACCAACCACAAAGGCTGGTGAACTTTATATGGGATGTCATCAGCAACCAAGTTGTGCAGATGTGATAAAATGATTGGACCCTTTACTTGCCACCTGCAGCTATAATAAATGTAATTCTAATGTATGTCATGAATTCCCTAGATGAAGGAAGTTAGACATTTCAATAGCAACACACCTCCCTTGATGAAATGACTGGGTACAGAAATTAGTTGACCAGAAAGGCCAGAAAAATAGCACAACCACAGCCTTCAAACCTGACAACAAACCTGCTTAATGCTGACAGTTTTATTTTTTTTCAAATACAAAATACAGACTCACTCTCAATAAATAACCATTTGATGAACTAATGCAGAATATAAATTAAGACACTGACACAAGCTTTACTTTAGTTACTAAGCATTTAGGTTTGGGTGTTTTTAGTACTTGGTGGGATGGTTACGAGAAAATATTGGCATATTAGATAAGCAGAAAAATACTATGGATGGGTTCAACACATGATGTGCGTACTCGTTTGACTTTGGATCTATTGGATCACGCCAATAACTGTTGAAAAGAAAAATGACCACCTGATGGCTAAAACATATAATGGAAATAAATGTCTTATGCAATACGAGAATTATGGAAATCGTGTCAGCTTTGGAATAGAGAGGAGCGTTAGGCACATACTAATAATATTAATACATTTTCAGAGATACACAATATCCATCCTGCCAAGGACAGGCAGTGATCAGTGAACCAGGCAGCCAGTAAGAGAAATAAAATCACCAAGAAAGTCAGGCTTTTTGCTGTTTGTTTTCAAAACAATGTCCTTGACAGAACACAAGATATGACTGAATGAGCAAAGTTACATTTACATAGAGCCTTTCAAAGAACATACAATGTTTGAACTAATAACAGACACCTGTTCATTTCAACACAATGGGAGAAATGACTCTGCTCACAGAGCTTAGTAACGCGTTAGATCAAAATTCGCTGCTGCTCTTTAAAACACTGAGCGTTTTTCTTAAAACACATAAAAGGTGCAAGATCACGCGTTGTCGTGTGAGCACCTCAGTCGTAAAAAGGGCTGAGTTGTCATGAATACGTTATGATCAGGAGTAGTCGGCCGTACTGCTGCGACATCCGGTCAAATCAACTGTCCTCTAAGAATCAGCGCAGTACTAGTTTTGGTAATAGCAGCATCTATGGACATAAACGGCGGCGAAACGGATGGTTTCTTTCTCGTCAACTTTATAGTCCATCACACCTGCTCCTATAGATCGGGATAAAATCTCCATACCAAAACCTCTGTGCATTGGCATGATGAAAATTTAGAGCACGCAAATCCTTCACTTCTGAAACAGCAGAAATTATGTAATTTTACACAGATTAAAAAAACCCTCAACGCTGAAGACTGCTGTTGACGGAGTTTTAATGTAAATATAGTAGGTTGGGGAAGTGTAACGATGAGCAGTGTGTGGAAAAGAGTGAGATTTATTAGGGGCAAATCCAAAGTCCAGGGTCAAATTATTAACATGGAGAGTCCGAGAATTCATGATAAACTAAAGTAAAGAAAAGTGCACGAAGACAAACCAGGGATGCGGGCTATAACATTGGGGCGAGGATAAACATTCAGGCTTATATTCACATGCACGGAAGCCTCGATTAACAAACAGCAGCTGGACTTACAATAAATAGCAACAAGACTAAACTAAAACAGGGCTTCAAAACATGGTCACATGAGCATTAAACCAGACACAAGTGCAAATTATGAGGGGTGCAGAAAACGAAACGAAGGAATGGAACCACAACAAGGGAGTAAATCAAAATAAAGACACTAGACAGGGAAACCGTGGAGACATGAACGCTAGGAGGGTGGTCAGTGGTGACAGGAAGCTTGTTTCAGTCATGGATGTCTTTGGCAAAATGAATGCAACTAAAATGCTTTCCTCATGTGTTCTAATAACCAAATAATAACCAAGTTCTTCTTTATTTCTAAATAATATGCCTTTCGGAAATTGTATAACTGCTTGTGTTATATTACTTTCTTTTATTCAGAAACACAGGAGACTCAGGTGAAAAGTGTGATGGAAATTATACACTTATTATTATATCCTAAAACTTGTCTCACCTAATCGTAGTCATCAGTTTATTAGATAAATGCATACCTATTTTTATGTTTGTGTTTCACATGTTCCATCCCTTTTCTCTTCTTTGAAAGAAAAATTCCTTAACTTAATCAAAGACTAGGATTAAAAAAATAAAATAAAATAAAATCATAGACAGGTCAGCTGAGCCCACTCCCTTGTCGTAATGTCCCCATATTGACAGTTAAATACCACATATTAAATACAATAGAGACTGGAGTGTCTTGTTTTTCTCTGAACATTCCACAGTGCATCTAGAATTTTAATAGTTGTTTATTTCTGCTCAGTTTTTCTGCTCTTATTTTAATTTGTTTTTGTCTTAAGGAGAAAAAAAAGGCGACAAACGAGACCTGTGACCCCAGGGGGAAATCATGGATCAGATGCCTCACACCAAGTCACTGTGTAAACAACACCAGGTTCATGTTTTAGTGTGAGGAATGAGTGCAGGAGTGTTTTGAAAGAGCAAATACAAACACTAACAAGAAGAGAACAAAGAAAACAGGAAGGAGAAGCTCCTTTCCTTTTTGAGTTACTTACTGACATCATTCTCATAGCAAGTTCATTACACCTTGTGTACTTGTTGTAGTGCAGTTTGCTGTTTCTATATTGGCTGAGAGAAGGAGCAGACCTGTTCCATTTACATTTAAACAACAGAATCTTGTCAGTGGAGGATGTACTTTCTCAAACCTTTTTAACTGGTATCTCGCCTCTGTGTCTCTCTGTGTTCGCAGGACAGGGACCACTGCACGCCTCGCACCAGAACACCTTTCCAGTGATGACTCCCCTCGTGTGGAATTAGTTCACAGCTGTTTAGTCTTATACTTATCCACAACTAGGATTAGTCCATTTACTATTTCTTAGAAGTGGGGATCAAGAACATTGGAAGACGTGAGTAGTTTTTTGGAGCAATACAGATCAATACATAAAAACAGGCAAATGACCTGGTTATACTCAAATACATCCATAAACATATCAAACAAAGTAATGCTTAGGTATGAATTTTCTTGACTTTGTGACCTATTATGAAGCTTAACTTGTTATGAACTGACACGTGATAATGTTCACACATTTAGCTGCAATTCTTTGTTTAACTTCAGAGGGTTAAATGGAGCTCACCCAGATGATGGTGTTGACTGCTTCAAGGATTTTCACTAGAAGTTATATAACTGCAAGTTATATTACTGATGTCTAAGTGTATGCAGCGCAGAATTCTTTATTCGTAATGTAATACATGTCCTATTTAATTCTACAAGATAAACAGGTTGGAAAATATTTGTGTAAAATAGATTATGATTATTTTTGGAACATAAAGCCATGCAAACATTGTAAGTGGACATCAAGGAAAAATATAAAATAAAAGAATAGTATAGCATACAGTTACAGGGTATGCCTGTTTTCATTGATTACTAGGGAAGCTCTTTGTCTCCCTCTTGTGGCCATTGTTGTCTGAGCCAACAACCATATCAGCATAAGTGACATGAAGTTACAGAAATTAATTAAAACTAAAACGTATTTTTATAAACACGATTTGACAGTGTGTTTTACATATTCTGGTTGAATATGACATTTATGTGTACAAGATTATAAAAAACACAATCATACATTTACCTGATACTTATATCCAAAGTGACTTACGAGTGAGTATAACTTGAGCAATTGAGGGTTAAGGGCCTTGCTCAGAGAAGCAACAGTGGCAACTTGGCAGCAGTAGGGCTGGAACAGGTAAGCTTCTGACTACATGTCAAGTATCTTTACCACTGAGCTACCACTGATCACTGCTGGGGGTAACCATAAATGTTAGAATTTAAAATGTTGGATACTAAACTATTTAAAAAACATTTTGGAACATTTATTTATTTCATTTCCCCTAACCTTTGACAGCACGGCTAGTCCAGACCTCTGTATATGCATCTTCTTACCCCTTCTCTCTGCACACAAAAAATAAAACGCATTGAGAAGAGACTAATTGCCCAAAGGATAAAAAATAAAATGACATATATAATGATAAAAGGAAAAGGTAAATAGATAACAGTAGATGTGTTAATATAAAATCAAAAGTCACCTAAACAGAACTCAATGCAATAAGTGTGTTTTGAGATGTTTTTGTTTTGCTGTTGGTTTTTTTTTTTGTTTTTTTGTTTTTTTTTTCCTTTCAAGTGCTAATGCCATTATGAGTTGCTAGACCATGAAGACATTTAAAGACATTTAAAGAATAATAAAATAATTTGATTTTGCTGTAAAAGACAGATGTCATGTTCACACTGCACAACTGCACTGCTTAATGTGAGCAGACATCTGGCAGACACGCTTATCTATAGCAACTTACAGTTTCAACTATATTACAGAGCTAGGTCCATATAGCAGTAGGAGTTTGATTCAGTTCAGTTCAGCTCACTCAGGCTTTCATTTCTGTTTTCTTGTCTTCAGGTTTTGTTTCATTGTTCCTAATAGGTCCAACTTGTGCTTGTCTACTCATGTCTCACTGTCCTCCTTTGCTTGATGTCACAACTTCATTGATACCTAAAGTGAATGTTGGAAATATCACATGTTCTTTGAGTAGGAATCAAACATCATTGCTCTAATACACTGGACTGATAGTGGACTCTGCCGAGGTACACCTACCCCTGATGTTGTGATGTTACTGAGCCTCATCCTGTCTCAGATGCCTTGGCTACTCCCATCATCCCCTGATGTCCCCTGTTGTAGCCCACACCACCTCCTCCCCAACCAGCTACTCTCTGTTGCCCTTAATGGACGTTCTCTTGCGACTTGGGTCTCGGACACATGCACACAAGTCTAGAACCTCCAGAAAGTTGGACTAAACATTAAATGCTTATTTCATTTTTTAATTTATGTCTCTCTTTAAACAGCCAGAGGAGGATGGGACCCCCTTTGAGTCTTGGTTCCTCTCGACGTTTCTTCCTCATGCTCTAGGGAGCTTTTCCTTGCCACTGTCACCCTTGGCTTGCTTACTGGGGGCTTGGACTTGGACATTTGAAAAGCTGCTTTGTAATAGCACCTGTTGTAAATAAAATAAAATAAAATACAATTTTAAAAAGTACTTTATAAATAAATTTTGAGTATTTGATTTTTATATGTAATCTTAAAATGTATAAGATAACTAAAATTTGTTTTTTAATCATTACATTTTTTCACTTAAAACAAAAATATAATTTGGATAGTCCCAATAATCTAGAAAAATCAAATCTCATCATTACAGTGCCAACAACACATCAACATCACCAGACTTCAAAGCACTTGTCTGAGAGGAAGATTTGTATGCGTGTAATTCTGTTGTTGAAGAGCCTATAAAATCAAAATACGCTTTTAAATTTGAAATTTTAAACTAAAATAAATACAGCCTTATTTTAAATGCCTAAACACACACACACACACAGTTACCTCACAGTGTGAATATTGTTGTTGGTGGAGAAAGTATCATAGATCCTCTTTGCTGACACATCAGTGGTGTCATTGTGACTGAGGTTGAAATTAGATGGATTATAATTACCACATTGTTCAGGATTCCCAAACACACCTCCCTCTACTAAATCACCGTGTAGTAGTACAAACACCTGTAGATTTATATATCAATGAATTAAAGTAATGAACGAATGAATGAATAAACGAATGATTGAATTAGCAAATGAATGAATAAGCAAAGCAATAAATAGTATATTTGTGTCAGTGGACCTGAGTCATTAATGGCCAGATAATTATGCATTTTGACATTTTAAACAAAATATCATTTCTTTCAGTTCTTGTACACTGTTATCTATCAGGCATGAAACTGTAAATCATAAAGAGTCTGTTATGCCTTATTTCTCTTTTTAATGAGAACATGTGTTTCTACAAGCAGTCTGGATATTCTGTAGACCACAGAGATCCATCCTGCCAAGTACAGGCAGTGATCAGTGATCCAGGCAGCCAGTGAGAGAGGTCGTCATTTCCAAATAAAATCACCAAGAAAATCAAGCTTTTTGCTGTTTGCTTTTGAAAAATAAAGTCCTTGAAGGAACAAAGGATATGACTGAATGAGCAAAGTTACATTTATATAGAGCCTTACAAAGCTGGAGCTCAGCCTGGGGAGAAGGCACACACACACACACACACACACACACACACAAAAACACAGACACAGACACACATTTCCAGGTCTCATACTGTACAGTATAATTAAAGTGTTTGGACTGTTACTAACTGTGTGAACAATCTGAGCCACACAACACATGACTGTATTCTCTCACCTTCTGATCTGAAGTCTGGCCAGCACAGGCAGAAGGTCTCTGGGATTTTGTTACTTAATGTTGGGGATGTGTAGTGGTCCCATGAGCTGGTGGAAGCTCGTCTACTTTGCCGTAACGTCACCCTTTCGCCTTGCTGTCTGGATGCGTACTGTCTGTCAGACTAGCAATTCATCTACACTTCTCACAGATAAAACTGCCACTAATGACGAAGAATAAACATGCTGCATTCAGTGCTCTGAAGCAGAACATAAGTCATGATGAAAAAGCAAAATGTTAACATTACTTATGTTTGTGGTAGTTCCTTAGATATAGTTTGTGATGATAAAATAGTTTTCCATGGAAGTTGCCAGTTTCCAGGTAGAAAGTAGTTAAATCCAACAAAACATTTGTTAAACAGATAGAGAGCAGTAAGAGCTAGTATGCTGAAACTACCTGTTTCAAAAACAGGAAGCTTCCTTATGAAGGAAAGAGGTTCTTATGAACCTCAGCATTTTGACAGCAAGTATTAACCATGGCTATAAAACCATGTGAATAATTCAGTTATGGGATTAATCCACAAAATAGAACATCAAATGTAATTATTTGGCCAGTACAGGGTTATATAGAATATAGCTTAACCACTAGAAAGATTAAACATCCAGTGAGTGTGTATCCTGGCATGTTAATGTAAAAGGCAGCTCCTACTGGATTTGGGGAAATGTGAGGTTTAGGTTCATCTATAGTGTTACAGTATCAATGTGAAATATGAATATTGAGGTCAGCATCATGTAAGAATGTATATGTGTGAAACATCTTCGTCGCCATAAATGTTGTGTTGTTACATAATTAAGCAGTCCATCCAGTTTCATTTACTTGATTTATTAGCAACCTGTGTCCACTGTCTAACTCAAGTATTTTTATTTTTATTTCCTCCATGTTGTTTATAATAGGCCTACAGTAAGAAATCCTTTTAACTGATTAATAATTACAATATATCTTTCTTGACTATAAGAATATAGCTTAACCATTAGAAAGATTAAACATCCAGTGAGTGTGTATCCTGGCATGTTAATGTAAAAGGCAGCTCCTACTGGATTTGGGGAAAGATTAGTAAAAGATTTCAAGTATCTGCAAAGCAGAAAACTGCCTATTCAACAGGCATGAATGATGTGCTACAGAAGTAGTTGTTTTATTTGCATAGCCTAATTAATATCATTAGATCAAGTTCTATATTACCTATATTGTTATATTACAATTTTGCTTTTGCTTTTTTGCTTCACAGTTGTTACACATAATTGCTGCACCTGATACAAGGATAGGAATTTAAATTTATTCATACTGGATATAAGAATCATTAATGGCTGCTGAGTGAAGCACTTTCATTGAAAATTCATCCACCAATTATTTTTTTTTTTAACCAGAAACAGGGCACATCAACCAGGAATACATTCCAGCTCTGTTTTAGAACACTGGCTGTGATTCATTACATTTTGGCAATTGTGAAAACAAACTGGATGATACTTCTAAAAGTAATTGTGTTTGCAGTTTATTTGCACAGTTACATGAACAACACATGTAGTAATCGGATCTAGAAAGTTGCCAACCCTATTAAAATATTAGGTTTATAGTATATTTGAATTAAACAGACAAAGCATTAATCACAATCATTTGCATGATGATTAAATCTTGAACCAAAAATGTATCAGAGAGCTCTAGTGTTTTTCACAGACACACACCCAATTAAACTGTGCTTGACCATTTCTTGCCCTCTATATCATTCTCTGCAGTTTACTGAGAAAGACCTGACACTGGGTAATGCCATTGTCTATTCGAAGGCCAAAACAACAACAATCTTGGTTATCAAAGATTCACTCCACCCTGACCACAGCCTCTTCTTTTAGAAATCTGCAGAAATAAATATATGAATTTATTACCCCCCATCAGTGGACCTTTAGAGCTTTATTATTCAAAATAAGACAGACAGATGAACAGACAAACGCAAAATGTATATATAATATTTTTAAGTATTCGCCATCTGCACCATTACAGGAATAATGTGTGTGTGTGTGTGTGTGTGTGTGTGTGTGTGTGTGTGTGTGTGTGTGTGTGTGTGTGTATGTATGTATGTATGTATCTATGTATATGGTTATGTGTGAGTACATGTATGTTGGATTGTATATGTACACGTATTAGAGTGTGATATTTAGCGTTTATGGATTGGCTCTGTATGGATTTTATCAAAGGTGTCCAGTCTAGATTATTGGTTCTGTTATTGATTAATTCTGAGAATTATTCTATTGATATATAGTCTATCAATAGATTTTTCTACTGGGTGACACTAATATTATTTTTTGTTTTCCAGTTCATGAGTATGTTTTTTTGTTTGTTGTTTTTTTGCAATAATATTTTTATTATATCAATATAATAATGTTATCCATAGTATCCTGTCATATTGGATGATGATATGTCTCCTAGGAGACATAAAGATGGTGTTGGATGGATATGGTTATTTAAAGTATGGGATATGTTGGTGATGCACTATATTGGACTGTTTGCACTTGTGTAGCATGTTGTCTGTTGCACTGTTGTTTTTATGTTGCACCATGGCCCTGGAGGAACATTGTCTCGTTTTTGTTGTGTACTTGTATATAGCTGAAATGACAATAAAACCTCTTGAACTTGAACTTGAACTTGATGATGACTTGCCAAAATTGCTTGATAGGTGTGCTCTGCCACGTGGCGTGAATGTAATCGTCAACTGTGTTTTGAGTAAAGTATGTACAGATTGCTGAGCTTGTGAAACCAATTTTAAACATCCAATGTGTAGTATAATGTACTCTGTATTATTTTGTACTGAATGCATTGTAGGTTAGTGTTGCTGTCATGTGGTAATGATTATTACACATTTTAATCCAAACTGCAGCGTCGGGGGCTGGTAATAAATCTTCCTCCCATTGTCTCGATGGGAGAGTAACTGTGAGATTTGATTTCACTATTATTTTGTATATCTTAGATAATAGGTTTTTTGTATTAAGAATGTTTGTTTATAAATTCTGATATGGATGTAGGTATCGGGATTGATTTTTGAACACATAGGTGATCTTAGCTGATGTTATTGTAGGAACTGGGTGCTCTTTATACCGTATTTTGGGGCTAGTTGTGGGCGTGACATGAAAGAAGTCTTATGATAAATATGTTTAAGGTGTGTAATGCCCTTTTCTATCCAAGATGTAAAGTTTAATATTTTTGTTCATGGTAAAGTCTGGATTGTTCCAAATGGGAGAATGAATAGTTTGTGTGAGTGTGGAGTTTGATATCTTGTGGAATTTCCACCAGACTGTTAGTGTCATGGCCACCTTCAAACTGTTGAAACATGGATATTTTTGAATATGAGTCTGGGCACATTTGAAACACCTGCCACAAACATTACTGACATTATATTTTGTTTATGTGATTGGCTGTTTGTCTAGCCACAAGTACTTTTTGATTTATTTATTTTTTAATTTGGCAATTTTATATATAACAGCAACAAATGACATCTTAAGTTTTATGACAAAATGTGCAAACAAGCTGGCCTGAGAGGTGTGTAGCGGGATATGACTCAGTGCATCTCTGGTGCTGCTTTTGATGAGTACAGTGTCATAAGTGTGTCTGTCCAGCAGCGCAAACAGGGGATACAGCTTCTTCTCCCGGAGGTTTCCGATAAATATGTAGATATGTTAGTATGTAATAGAAAGACAGCTGCCCATCCTCATAGTCTAGGTACATGCCCACAATTCCTGGGCAATTGTGTCAGGGGCAGAGAGGTCTCAGGCTTGGTGCAGGTGTACGACTTCTGGATGCTCCTCCAGAGCACCCAGAAACCCTCATAGTGGGTTTCTCAACTTGCTCAGACTCAAATCTCAATATCGACGTCCGAAAGGTCTTAGAGAGGAACAAAAAACACAATTCATTTGATTAAATTGTTCCAGTATAAATATGGTTACCAAACATGCTTTTAAAAATATACTTCCATGGAGATGGTACCCTACAGGGTAGTGTTGGAACAGTGTGTATAGGCTTAGCGTCATGTTGTGGCCCCGCCCCCTCCTCAAATATCTTGGTGTTTGTGTGTTCGTCTTTGTTGCCACACCCTCTCGTGTCGTTCACCTGTTCTCTGTTGTGTGTAATCGGCTTGGGTGTATATATGTCTCGTGTGTCATAGTACATGTGTTGGTGTTTGAGATGTGCATAGTGTTTGAGCTTTGTTGTATGTTTTGCATGTTTGCAAAAATAAAAGTGCGTTTCATCGTGCCTCGTCCCTGCATCCTGCTTATCCTCGCAACGTGACAACTAGACCACTTTAGATGTAACTTAGAACCTCCAGTGACCTCTGTATGTGTTTCTTTAGTTGTATGAGCTCCACTGGAGGACTCTGAATAGTTGACAATGGAAGAGGGGTATATCAGATTCACCCCTTCTGCCTCGGTGTGACAGATTAACACACTGCATTAACGTTTAGAAATAAAAACATATGGTAAACACAGTCTAGAAAATATTACCTAGTAACAATTCATTCAGTATATGAACTGTTTTCTGTGTCCTTATGTCTATAAATTAAAATTAATAAAACATTTAAATGATAAATAAATTAAAATGAATGTATAAATGTTCACAAATAAGAAACTACATTGGTCTGCACTTTTCTCCACAGATTCAAGGAACTCATGAAAGTTGGAAGCTATAAAAACACATAATACAGAATTATAGACTGACTGATGTGTGAGCAGAAAGATCACTGTGATGTTCTCATATCTAAAGCACTCAAAGCATTGATGTTATGTAAATGAACTGTGATCTGATTGGTTTAAGGAAATAGATTCACCTACTTTGAAGTTCAAGTTTTTATCAAAAGGTTAGAACTGGTTGACTATACTTTGTCTGTCCTGCAACAGGAAATTTAAACATTTATATCCAAAGTATTACGCGATAGAAATCAATTCAAGACTACCCGTTATTGACCGCTAGATGGCGGAAGATACGAAGAAATAAATGAGTCCAGATCCTCCTGCCCGACTTTACGGTGAGACTCTGCTTTTACGTCATTAAAACGCTAAAGAAAAAAGGCCGCCATATTTGTAGTTCCACAACGTGAAAAGGCGTCATTTTGTATGCCGAAGAATGAATAAACATGCCATGCCTTGAAGACGACGAAATTGCAATTTATTTAGCTATCCATAAGAATAAGAATAGCTGTTTAATTTACATAATCACAAATATATTGCATGTACATACAGCTACATTTCAGTCGATCAAAATGTTTCACGTATTTATAACCGCAACTTTATGTTACAGTGGTCATATCAGAGATTTACCAATATAAAACGCAACAGGTGTCGTGTTCTGTAATAGAACATTTTAGCATTTATATCCATATTACACATAACCAAGGTGTAATATAACCATATGTACTGAACAGACATGAACAGCCTGTGTATTGTGAAAATACATGTATGTGTCTTCTACAGCAATTACTGTGCCCTGCACACTTTAAGTTTGGCATGAAGTGTTTGCTTTTTCCAAAGCAAGTAATATTAAATTATTCTCATAGAATAAATTTCACAAAGACATGGACTTCTCGGTTGACCGTAGAAATATGTTTTTTTTGTATTTAATTTATTTAATGCGAATCGTATGTAGGTTACCACTGCTAAGCTTCACCAATGTCAAGGTAAGACCTCGAAAGGACGCAGAACATTATTTTAATAACAGCTTCTGCTGATTTATTCAATAACTGTATGACACCGTTTGAGTGTACGTACCGAATGAAAACAAACTCAAATTATTAGAGACACTCTTACTGCGTCTCCACATTGAAACATATCAGTTAGTTAGCTAGGCTGGCTAACTAGCTTAGCTTTATTAGCTAGCTAAGCTAATGGCGAAGAGGATTACGTTAAAGAACCCCCGGTCTACAGTTGTGCACATACAGGAAAATTAATGAATAGCATGGTAATACACGCATTTATTGGAACAGTTATGTAGCTAATATGCATTTGTAGTATGTGCGCCTGGCGTAGAAATGAGTCTTTGTTAGCCCATTAAGGCTATCTTAGCTAGGCTAGTTCGAGCAAGCTAAGTGCTGGTTGCTATGACAACGGGCTTGGTGTATTTTGCGAGCTTGTCAGCTACATAAGACAAGTGTTTATCGCTTTACTGCTGCGGTGAACTGTTATTATTGTAACACTCTGCCAATGCCAGATGTGTAGAATAACTCACTAGTGATGTTTACTTCGAGACTTTGGCAGTTTTAAGATGGATAGAAAGCGAATGAGCCAGCTAGCTGTCCAAGCTAACATGCAACCTTCTGTACATCCCGGGTACTCCCAGCCCTTATCAGGACCTCACAGTTCCCTTTGAGAACTCCCTGGTATCACGATCATAACTTTGGACAACCAGTTGTCATTCTCAACTCATGTTTCAGATTTCTCCTTTGTAACATACGAAGGATTCGGCCCCTTCTCTTGCAGGTAGCTACCCAGGTGCTTGTGTGGTCTCTTGTGATCTCAAAGCTAAACTACTGCAACTTACTACTTGCTGGTCTAGTAGTACTCTAGTACTTATTGTTTATTGCACTTATCAATGTTTAAGGTAGACTTTATGTATTTTGTACTTCTTGTTAGGAACTGGTTCAAAGTGACAAGTCCTTCAGGTTCAATCTCCTCCAAGTTACCCTCTGCCCTCCGTCCTCTGTAGCCGGATCCGGGGAAGTCAAGAGATACTGACACCAAGGTAGTGAATCAAGAGAGTTACACTTTATTGAGGAAAGCACAGAGTATATATGTGTCCTATATCTACTATCTAAATCTACAGGATGATGGGGAAAAGTGAGGCATGTTCTAAGGGACTACGTAGAAAGGAAAGGGACAAGGTTATTAAAGATTAGATGTTCTCTGCATGAACGAGCCACGAGCTGTTCTCTTGCCCGCCATTAGCCACTCCTGTCCTTAAACGTCTCTCTTTAGAGAGAGAGAAAGAGAAAGGGAGGGGTAAAGGAGACAAGAAGAGGGAGCGGATGACCTCGGGCGACCAGCTTGTGGTCAAGCCGCCATGTCATGGCTGATAGGCAGAGACCTTGCGTTGGGTGCCTGAATAGAGAAAGGCTCCAGTATCTAACACTTCTAGGCATCAGCAGTAATCCCTGCATTTCTACAGTATTCTAGATCATTGCTATATTGGACTCTAACCTATTGGACTGGCTAGGATGTATTCTATGAATAAATAACAAAGCACTTTTGTAAGTCGCTCTGGATAAGAGTGTCTGCTACATGCAGTAAATGTAAATGTCCAAGGAAAGCCGACACTAGCAGGCAAACCGAGCATTGCACAGGCCATATTTGAAATTCCCACAATGCTTTTCTCACCGAGCGTATGTCCGGGCAATAACGTCAGTTGGTCCTACCAGACAATTATCAGCATGACGAGAGTCTTTCATATCAATAAATTCTGACAACACTTTGAAAGTGATAAGCAGTGGTTAGCTCGAAAGTTATTCATAAACAAGCACGTTGAAAATTACGAAACAAGAGACTTAGATCAGCTGTTGTCTCTATCGATGGTGTGGGTGACCCATGTGTTCTTAGGATGCAGGTAGGGTCTAACGCCTTCTGTGCTGAGTTGCTGTTTCCATATTTTAAAAATAGAACATTGTTAAACGGCATCTGTAATAGTTAAGGAAAATGTGTTATAAGTATAAAGTGTTACAGTAAGTGTTTTGGCCCCTGACTGCCATTAGGACAAGCCAAGACAACCGCACACTACGTTATCTTATCTACTTGTTAAATCAGCCTGAAATTAAGATACAGATAAAAGTGTTGATTTTTATACTAACATTATAACAACTTCAGCCAAAGTATTCAGAATGTAAATGTTTGGTCTAGCAGATATGGCCCACAACTGATGCAGAGAGTGCATGACATGGCAGAGGGGATTTATGTTGGCAAAATGCCCTCCTACGAATTAGTCCCAAATACTGAAGCAAAAAAGAGGCCGAATTCATCTGATGGAAGTAAGTCTAAAAGGGCTTCTTGATGATGTTACCCTGGTGACTTGCATTCTTTCCAGATGCTCAACAACCATTAAAAGTAGTGCATTGCTAAAAACTACTACTTGTTGTGCTGGAGGTGTTAAAAATATGGTTTCCTTGTCATTGTCAGTTTGATTTTATAAGGTTCTACGTGGGTATCGATAGGAGCTGAAACTGTGCATGTGTTGCCCCTCTGAGGAGATGAGCCAATGAGGAAGATGCCCGTGTTCAAATTTGACTCTAGACCACGCTTTGAGCCGGTGCACTTTGTCAGCGTTTGAAGTTGCAGCAGCATTGGCGGAGTGGGACGCAATGGTGAGAAGGAGAACGAGAAGGATCTCAGGAGTGAGAAGCTGAACAGCGGCAAGCAGCAGGAGGCTGGAGACAAAGCCTCTCCTCTCCCTTCTCTGACACAAACACAGTCACGTGTTATATACTCACATAATCCAAAATCTAGCATCTTTTATTTGCTGTTAGCTGGCGAAGAGTAATCAGTATAGTCAGATTCCTTTAATGTAAACACTTGGGAAAATTCCTGCCATGAGATCACTTTGGACACAGGGAAGATCTGATAGTAAATATTATGACAGGGTGAGATCATGACTGCTTAGAAAAGTTTATAATGAAGGTCATGAAAGGTCAGTTTTGACTAATTGCAAAAAACGCCATGTAAACATTAGAATGGGAAAATCAAGTGGTCTGAGCGAAGCGAACTGCGAACGAGGCATGGAACAGACTAGCCAGGACCAATATTTTGAAAGGGATCAGAAGAGGATGACATCAAGAATCATTCTGATGATCATGTGGCGCACGGTCAAGCAAATTGCAGCCAGATACAATGCTGTTGCTCCAACTAACATGTCTGAAGGCACAGCATGGGTCCTCTGAAATCAGTAGATGTTTGAACAGAAGGGCTTACCTATGTATTGTGACCAAGTGCATCCCTTCATGCAGCTGCTTAAACTATGGCAGAAGGACACTTTCAACAAGACAAGAAACCTTGCCGCAAGGGTTGTATAATCACGGATTTGTTCCAGTATCAAGACAGCAAATTTTCAATGTTTCCCTGGCCTTCACAGTCCCCAGATCTTAATCCTATAGAACATCCCTGGGTAAAGGTATAACAGGCAGTTTAGAACATGTCAGTCCCTCCAAGTAATTTAAGAGAAAATATCCTATGAAGATTGGACCAAGATTCCTGCAGAGCATTTTCAGCATATAGTGGAAACTATGCCAGAAAGAATTGCTGCAGTTCTGGAGGCCAAAGAAGGTCCAACATGCTATTAAATGGGTGTACTTAAGCCAGATACACTGTGTCCTATAATAGGATGTTGCTGGAATGTATGTGGATGTTGTTGGAATGGCCGCAGAGTTGCGGCAGCAGTACAGGTAGTCTGTGATCCTTTCCCCCATCCGAGTGAGTTTGCCCTTTTACACGGGGTCGAGTTATGATGTGAATGTTTAATTACACAGGATGGATTGTGGGTGACAGAACCGAACAGCCTTCAGGATTCAAATAGAGAAAGGTGAAACTTCTCCAGCCTTTGAGTTAATCACAGGACTATTGCATAGCAATTAGGGATAACAGAACAGCTTTCGGGGGGGTTTGGGGGGGTTGCCTTATCCGCCCCTTTAACAGAGTAGTCACAATTCAAATTTCCCTTCTTCCATTGTTTACAAGGCATTATACATGTGGTTTATTTATAGTGCACGGAGTAATATGCAGCAAGTCTGGTCTGTCCGCATTGGAAGAGAAACATTTGGCCAAAAGAGCAAGACACAGCCAGGAGGATGATTGGTAAGAGCACATCATAATATGCACCTTAAAGCTGTGCTCTACAGCTAGGTCCTGTTCCATGACTGCATATATAAATTTACTACTGACATTGCCATTTATATCTGGCCATTTACAGTGCACTCTTGCGCAATGCAGCACTTGAAGCTGATTTTCCATTGTGTAGTTATTATGTTCAAGAGATGTTTGACCCGGTCAGGGTGACACACTTTAGTGAGGGCAGCAGTATCCTAGAGGACACTACAGACAGTGACGGAGACATCTCAGAGCGCGAGGTGAGAGGTTGAGTTTTTTGTTACTCTCTCTACGACATACTTTTCATGCCAGCTACTGTTGTGCAGTTCAGCCAAATTTAATTTCCTGCCTTGTATTATGATATATAAATTGCTGAACATCTTATCACTCAGTTTCAAATATCCCCTCAGCTGTTTTAAGCCATTTCGGTTATTCAGAAGTACTGCTAAATGGATGTGGTGGGAAAATGAGAGCACATCAAACACAGACAGCTTTATGCATTGTGTAGTAAAGAGTAAAATTTTATTGAGTTCTGTCCCCTGTATAACAGAGTAAAAGGACTGACGCGCAGTACGGTCCCCCTCCCCTTATACAGAGAACAGAAGAAAGAGAAAAAAAAGAAAAACAACTCCTACAGAGTATCGGCTAATTCATGTTTTGGTTAGCCTGAGCGCTGAAGGCTTCTTCTATGTCTATGGTTAGAACGGTATGTGAGCAGCTGGTGTACCTGACTCACATGCTTATCTGCAGACTGTTATGCTGTGACTATAGAAACATAAAGCAAAGTAAAATAAAGCAAAGTAAATTTCCACAAAATGAAGTAAGGTAAATTCCCACAACATTTCCCCCCTTTATTCTATATCACACATTATCACACATTTATTCAGCAAATAGCACTACGATGTCTTCATGTGGATCACCAGCACCGCCCATCTTGGGGAGCAGAATGTCTTCACTGAGCTGGGGTTGGTCATTGGCATGGCCGCTGAGCGCTGGCATGGTGAACACACTAGAAAGACGTCTGACACGCAATGACAAAAAAGGAGGTAAACACAGAAGAAGAAGAAAAAGAAGAAGAATGAGTAGCAGAATGGGCAACGCTACAGCCGCTACTGGAACTGTAGGCTGCGGAGTGAAGGCAGATCACATATGATTCATATAATCAGTGATATTAGCGCTGAGATCTGGAATGTAAAAACAGCAGGAAGTGTTAATCATTTTGCACACTCCTCCTTCCTTCATGGTTAGGAGATTTAATACCATTCTATGTTGAAGCACTGCTGCCCTTATCACTTGTTGTTCTATCTTTAAGGCACCTATTGCTGCTAAGGTGTCATTAACTACTTGCAGTAACTGATAAGCTAAGCCATTGATCTTTTGCAGGGCTGCTACTGTGCCACCGCCCAGGAAAAGGGACCAACCAATGGTTTCACCCGGAGTGGTCCATGGGTCCCTCAGAATTCTACCACAATAGTCTGTGCTGGTTATGTCTCTCCTCACCCTGTGCTGCTTGGCATGGGGAGGTGTATACACCTGCGTCCTTGGGCGCACTACAGCTGGATAACAACAACCAGTCCAGTTCTGTGGCAATTCACCATAGGCCACCGAACCACCGACCCACATTACATTCCAATACCCCTGCAGGGTTGTCATGGAGCAATTCCACAGGGAACTGCTATTGGAGTCACTGCAAGTGCCATTGCTGTGCACCTGCACATAATCGATGCATCTGGACCAGACTTCCGGCACCTGCTGCTTCATCTGCTATACAAATATCTCACCCTTACTAGCTGCCACATGCAGCATCATTTTCGGTGGTGCGGGGTTAGTGGGACTGGGACAGTTTGAGGTCTGGTTAATAACCTGGCACATAGAGATTGTCATATTCACTTCTCCTACGTCTGCGTTTTTCAGAGGGATTACAGTCCTTGGAACACTGGTGTGCTGGCACACCAGGTACTCTTGCTCGATATGTTGGGCATGCACAATGGCTGACATACACGCTGTATTTTGTTGGCATTTAGCTGCTAATCATTCTGCTTCAGTGGCGTTGGGACCCTGAAATGGTAACAAGTCTTCTCATAAGTCATGGGATTCTTCATCCATATTAATATTCAGTCTATGTTCTGACTGTGTTAGCTGTGTCTGATTTTCTCTACCGTCTCTTGACGGTTCCGAGTGTCGAAAGGGTAGGCCTTGCCTTTAACACCCTACTCAACACAGTTCCGACCTAGTCTGTTTGGGTGCTGCTGCTTGGAGTTGGGGCTGGTGTCGGAGCCTTCTTACGGTGTGTGTGATGTACCCAGGTTCCTCGTCCTTCTATTTTGACAGCAGCGTGGGTTGTTAACAGGAGGTTCTAGTTGTCTCCACCTGGTGCCTTCAGTGGCGGTAGCCCCTGACTGAATTTCCCATAATGTGGCCTGCGGGGTAGCAGCGGTTTCCTGTATTGCTTGCACAGCGGTTTTAGTTGCAGCTGCCTTTGCTACTCTATCTGCAAAAGTATTCCCCTTGCTGATTTGGTCTTCTGTAGTCCTGTGAGCTGCACACTTAACAACTGCAATTGTCTTTGGCAGCGAAATGGCTTCTAGCAAGATGGTGATGTCTAATATATTTACCCGAGCTTGTCAGGAATTGCCTATGTTTCCATATGGCTCCAAAATCATTAACAGTTTTGTCTGCAGCTAGTTTGCATGCTTCCGTCAGTGCTACTAGTTCAGCAGCCTGCGCTGAATAGGAGGATGGTAATACTTCTGTTTTAAGTATTTCATGATCTGTTACTACCGCGTATGCTTCCCTATTGACCCCTGTGTCGTCCCTGCATGCTGACCCATCCACATAGAGGCATAGGTCTGGGTTACTTATGGCTTCTTCAAAGAGATCAACCCGCGGTATATATACTTCAGCTAAGACTGCTGTGCAGTCTTGTGGATCTCCATCCTCCTCCCTAGGAAGGAGTGTAGCTGGGTTCAGTGTTATACACCTTTTGACAGTTATATTAGGCATATCTAAGAGGGTGGTGTGGTATCTCAGCTACCACTGGGCTGATAAGTGTGACACTCTTTGGTCCTGCAGTATTCGATGTAATGCGTGTGGGACTAAAACAGTAAGAGGGGAGTATGCCACTATGGTTTAGGTAGCGAAATTATGGCTTGTGGTCGGTTTTGAGACAGCTTGTGTGTATTTCCCCCTTTAATGATATGCCCCAAGAACGTCACTTCCTCCTTACAATTCTGTAATTTTGCTCTACTAGGTCAGTTACATGTATATTACATCTGAAATATTTCCATGAGCTTTTATGCAACATACTAAACAAAGGTTAGGAACAGGCTAAGTCAAATCAGGCTAACTCTCAGCAGGTCAAAAGTACTTCAGACTGCAATCTATGATCTAGTATTTTATCCAATTTTATCATAATTGTAACACAGGGAGGCTTGGCAGGATACAAAAGAGGAGCAATGATGCATATAACGATGTTTATTTAGAGACATGGAAGACAACGTAGCACTAAGGCTATCGTGGGATCAAACACTGACAACGTTAACGTTTACACAAAGGACTTATATACGCAAACAATAACAACACAATGAAGGGCAGCCGTGAAACACAAGGGAGCATGGCCACACGGATGAACACACACACACACACACAAGCAAACACACACGGGGAGACGTTTGGGGGGGGGGGGGCGTACCGTGACAAGAATATGTTCACACATGCTCGCTCGCTCGCTCTCTCTCTCTCTCTCTCCCCATCCTTTCAGCCTTTGGGTTTCAATAATACCCCCAGGGCAGACAGAGCCACTATTCAAGCAATGTAATATTCTGTAATATTCTACTCTGGCTCCTCCTACCTCTGCAATGACATCCTCAGCTTTTATTTCAGTGGGTGGCGTGTGATGTCATAATGCAGCCGCATCAATTAAGCGAATATGATGTAGTCAAAGAACAGATTTTTCAAATGAACAATTTCTGTGACCCATTTTTAGACTACAGATCACAGATAACGGGTACACTAAATTTATTATGGGTCAGTGCGGTAGTTACAATTGCAATCCAAGACGCAAGGAACATGTTCCTTCTGAGAAATATGAAAAGGAAAAGCACGGGATATTTGGTAAATATGGGAAAAAGAAAAACGAAAAAACACGAGCCCAGAACCCTTCCAGAATAGAGGATGACTTCTTGGATGAACTGTGTGTGTGTGTGTGTCTGTCTGAGAGAGAGAGATCTACGTAGCAGTGTTCTAAGTATCTATACAACGCTAATAAGACATTTTCTGTTACTTTTTAAACAGATACTAGACCAAAGCGTTTAATGAAGAAGGACTTCACTACTCAGAGAACTCAATCAGCCATAGTAAGTAAAGTAGAACCAAGACAAATGATTTAAAGCCATACTGTGGCAATGGACAAAAGCCACAAAAAATGGAAAAACAGCTATGGTGAACAGTGATGCTAATTGAATGCTTGTACTTAAGTACACTGAATGTCTCTGAATATAAATTACAAATGCATTTCAACAAATGTTCGAGAAATTAATTAAAAACACTAATGTAAATGTATTTAGAATATATTTAGGACACATACATTTAGCATATGCAATCTTTGTCAGTTACAGGAAAAAAAAAATACTGTTGGTGGGTTTTTTGTTTGTTTGTTTTACATTCTCCTTACTATAGAATTAACAGTCGACTGTTCGGTGACTTTGCATGCTGAGTTGTAACACTGATTATTAGTATAATTGTGGCGAGAATCAAAATCAACACTAGCTAAAATGACTGAATGCATTGGAATTTATTATTCCAATAGCACAATTTGAATGGGTTTACGGTACCTTAGTGTGTCAGGTCCTGTTATTTCTGCTGAACATTTGATGTTTGGGGGCACATTTTTACATCATTAGGCCTGCAGGCTATGTGATTATGGCTATGCGATAAAAATTGTATTTGTTTCCTTTCCAGTCCAATACAAATTATAAATTACAAATGTATCAAAATGTAATTAAAGTCATATTTCAATTAAATGTATTTAAATACTGTTCAACAATATTTCTACTCATATCTACAGGTGGAACCTAAAGATTTGAATATCAATGAGAGGGATAAGTGTATTGAGGACCTGGAAGCCGTGTTTGCTAAAGTGAGAAAGTCTGCAGTGGAGCAGAGCAATCCTAACGCTTGTTTTCCATAAATTCTCACAATGCTATGAACTATGCATTTCAAGTAGATGTAATTAAATATTGCTTAACACTGTTTCTCTTCATAGTTGGAGGTGAAACTGAATTCTTTTATAAAGATGGAATATGGTTCCTGTGAATATGATATGGGCCAACTGATTGAGGAGATGGAATCCACAGTTGCTAGAGTGAGAAAGTCTGCAATGGAGCAGAGCAATCCTAACACTTGTTTTCCATAAATACTAACAATGCAATTAAATATGCATTTCAAGTAGATGTAATTAAATATTGCTCAACACTTTATTTGTGTCTGCAGGCGGCCAAACTGTTAGGATTAGAAGCCGTACTTGCTCGGGAGGATATGGCTGCATAACCTCTGATGACAGCAATAAAGAGCATTAAAAATACTCTGACATTTTTCAGTCTAATCCCTGCCTATGTTGTCTGCAACACAGTCAATTATACCATGGATAGTAATTATATCTTTTTTTTTTTTTTTTGTCTCACAAACATTCTGAATGTAACATTTCCTACAGCTTTAAAAATACAATCACCATACTTGGCACCCACACTATTTTTTCCCTTCATGTCCACTTACATCTATGTGACTTAACAATCACAATTCATTTTTAGACAACCAATTTCCAACCTCTATATATATATCGCTCGGAATTCAACAGACACCTGACTCAAGTATTTTTATTTTAATTTCCTCCATGTTGTTTATAATAGGCCTACAGTAAGAAATCCTTTTAAAGGTGATCACCATTTCTACCACTGTATACTGTTGAAGCATACAAGTTTTTATTCAGTGAGAGATATGTCATTTATGGGGATTAGGTACAGCGTGTTTTGTTCAGGACATTCACGACGATATATGTTCTAAATGGGATTGTAAAATAACTAGCTAGCTAGCCATGTATTTAGACAGAACCTGAATTGTGTTACATGGGGATTTTTATCCTATGTTTTTAAGGCTGCATTATGTACAGCCTAGCATAAATAAATACGCAAGAATGCAGAGCACAAATAGTCCATAGTTTATTTTCCCTTCTATATAAGCCCGCAGGTTCATAGGTGACTAGCTTTTATAATGTCATGTGTAATTTGAGCATAATGGTGGAAACTTCAAAGAACAATATGGAAAAAAAGGAGGGTTGTTTACATAATTGCCCTTGAAAAAGTTTATAAGAATTAAACTCTTGTGTACCCCTCAGACATTCTCCAGAGGGTCCCTCAAAAGCATGTTTATATTTAAGTTGCAATAAAGAACAGGACCAGCTATTCTCTTCAACTAATTCTGATATCAAGTGGAAACAAGTTGTCAGGTTCTGGTCCGCACCGAACCAGGAACGCAGACACAGACACGTACACACATATCCGCACAAATCACCTACCACGACCACTGCTCGGTTCACAATCACACACTTATCAACCATCGCGATCACCTGCTTCTAATTAACTCTCTCCCTATTTAAACCCCTCATGTACCATCCTCCAGTGTTTCCCATTTAGCATACTGTGGACTAAAGCTGAGCCTGTCTTCATGAGCTTCCCCACATCTGTGTTTTTAAAACTTTTTGGCAGTGACTAATTTCCTGCCTTTTTATCCCTCACCCATGTCTTGCTCAGGTGTCAATATGTCACAGAACTAAATTAGTGTTCTATTATTTTCTTAGTTTGTACAAGAAGTACAAATATGTAGCTATCTAACATTTATAATGTGTATTGTTTCTTATTTTGTTAACATTAAAATGTAAAACCAAGTGAAAACATTTAAATGTAAAAACAGGTTTGACACTGCTTTGGATCTAGTGAAAATACTAGAAGCTGTCAACACCATGACCTGAGCAGTCTGCATTTAACACATAGAGAGAGAGACAGAGACGATGTACAACAACAACCAAAGGTATTCAGATCTTAAGGGAATCCTTTCACTTAGTCTTCAATTATGCACTCCATAGATGTCATGAGGGACAGCCTCACAAGAAAGGAGGCCTGGTGCATGGCATGCAGTGGTGCCTATCATGCGAACACAGAGAGAGACAGAGACAAGGTAGCAGACAACAACCAAATGTGTTCAACTGCTGTCAGGTCTTTCTCAGTAAACTTCAGAGAATGAAGTACAGGGCAAGCACTTGAACATGCACATGTTCTTCCCTGGATACAGACACTTTGCCTCAAAGACAGTTGCCTCACAGGTTTGTTCCAAAATGACTTCCCTTGTCCCTTATTCCCTTATGCAACAGGAATTGAAAAGAAAGGTGTGAGCAAGTATACCCTCCACTGACAAGCTCCTGTTGTTTAAGTTTGAATGGATTCTGTGACTTGAACAAGTCTGCTCCTTCTCTCATCCAATATAGAAATTGCTCACCGAACTACAATGAGTGAACAAGGTCTAATGAACTTGCTGTGAGAATGATCTCAGTAATTAACTCAAAAAGGATAGGCTCAGAAGTGATTTTTTTTTTTTTAAGTAGGAAGGATTTTGATATTTCAAGCTTGCCAGCAGAACTAGCTAGCCTAACCTGGGATGACAGCCAATGCACAGCATCACAGCTGGGGGAAACGGATGTGAAATGTCAGTTTAATCGGCAAGGCTCAAGGCAACAGGGTCCTGTCCCTTGACTTAGGTTGATCTAGAGGTATTTCAAGAAACTTCTCAAGCGCACTTTAGTGGCAAAGAACAATATTTTCACTTGAACAGGGACCACAGATTAAAAGTCTGATGCTCTACTGACTGAGCTATTCAGGAGAGAAGCAATATCAGAAACATTACAAGTGCAATGTACATGTATGCAAAGAAAATTCATGTGTATCGCATTAAGATGTCAATCTGCCTATGGAACATAACACCTCTTACGAGGCTCGATTTTTGCTCTCAAGCTGCGATGGTTTTGTCATGTTGTCTAAGAGAAGAGGCTTTGGTCGGTGGAGTGAGTCTTTGATAACTAAGATTGTAACTAAGATTGAAACTGCTCACCGCACTACATCGAGTACACAAGGTGTAATGAACTTGCTATGAGAATGATCTCAGTAAGTAACTCAAAAAGGATAGGCTCATCATGATGCATTAGCTAACAATCGGCACTCATACACAAGTGTGAATGTTCAACATTCATTCAAGCATCTCGAGGTCACAGTCTGTAGTGTGTACAAAAGGAATCTAAAGGAAAGGTTTGACCAAGTGCTATAGAGCAAGAGATATAACTTTAGACTCCATTTGTAACATTAGAAAAAAGATGTACATACAGTCCATTTGTTTAAAATGTTCTTTGATGTGAAGGTCATATTATTTTGCCCCCACTTACGCAGAACTTGATTGTTGGAAGAATACAACAGGGGAACTTTCAGTTGTACTTCACATGACTGACACTGTGTAGACTTTAACTAATGTCCAGTTGTGTAGCTTTAGAGTTGTGTACAATTGGAGCAATTGACCTAAGCAACATGTATTGCATACACAGTTTGCCTTAACAAACCTATCACTTCATCATGGTCAGAATATGTGTTATAGATACATGTAATGCTTCAGCATTGCTACTAGTTCTAATACACTCAAACTAGTGCACCAGAGTGGGTGATGGTAATGGTACTGTTAGAAGCAAACCTATATGACTGGGGTTGGGCTTCCACACACTGTCCCTTTCTCCCAATTCACAGAGCGGAAACGACTCGTTTTCAGCCTGTTTTTTTTTTTTTTTTACACAACCAATTTCCAACCTCTATAGATATCGCTTGGAATTCAACAGGCACCTGTTGCTACTGCACCTTTAAGACGGATGTAAGATAAATGAGCTCCTTTATGATTGGCTGCCCTGTATTGTGCTTCATTCAAAAGGTACTCAGAGCTGAAATGCCTGAGAAAGGCAATTTAAGTGGGTGTGCTAAACCTCTATAGGCTGAATAGGCAGAGATAGGTCAATAAAGTGTTCTTGTGACATTAGAAATACAAATTTCAAAAGGGGCATTTTTGGCAGCTTAACTGACATAGTTAAGAATTTTAACATTTAAAATATATATATATTAAAAGGAGAATGTTACTTATTTCACTCTGACTGTAAAACAGTGCATATTTTGTTAAATGGGATTTCCATCCCATGTTTTTTAAGGCTGCCTTATGTATAAATAAATATGCAAGAATGCAGAGCATGAATAGGTCAGTCTTCCATTCTGTATCACATACCTACCCTTGATAACACCGTGGTAACTGGAAAAAAAACAACCCTTTTTACTCAGTTGTCACTACTTCCAATAGACTTCACGCTAATCTCATAGAAGTCCACCCCTTTCCGTGTCCTCCGGAAACTGCACTTCCGTTGTGTTGTGACAGGATTTGTTCCTGAAGTTGTATGCGTTTTCTAAATTTGCACCGCATTTCTAAAGTGTGTTACCACTTTGATGAATATGCTTTGTGTATTTGCAGCACGATGGGTTTTCCAGGACACCGTAATTTATGCATGTTTAATTCCATCTTTTATTCACGTACTAAGGCCAACTCTATAGGCTAATATTTATAAAACCGAGATAACCATAGAAACGTCTTCATCTGTGCTTGATACTTTCACGGAAATACGGAACTGCTGCTTGTCAAGCTTGTTTCATCAGGTTTTATATCATCGTCATGACGTGTTTGAATTGATCCCAGGCATATGCAGTCCTCATCAAAATCCATGCATGTCCTAGGCTGTGAGTAAGGTATGTTCTCTCTCTGGTCACAGTTGGCAAATAAATTATGCATATAGATTGTGGGGAAAACACTTTAGCACGTGTTCTCCAAAGAAGTGTCTTAATATGAGCTATCTAGCTAGTTCCAATGTCAACTGTAGTCATAACACTGGGTTTCTCTCTGTGCTCAGGTGTCTTATTCGCATGCCAGTAACATGTTAGCGATATTGCAGTAGTGTGAATTTTTATGTTGCCCGTGATGAAAGGTGACAGGAAATAAAAATCCAAACATTTTTTTTGTTCAGGTCTTTTTAACGGTCATAACTGACACATATTTATCTAACAAAAAAATCAGGTTCCTCTAAATGTGTGGAAGAACTGTTGTGTATATTTTTGTTTCCAGTGGCCTGAGTACCTAAAATATGTCATCATTTTAGGAAGCAGGAAAGCAGGGCTGCTTACAAACATGACATTAGTATATTATTTTTGGGATATTTTCATTTATGATTTTCCCCTTTTTGTTGTTTGTTTGCTTTTTTACTTTCATTTTTTGTAGGGACTGTGATATATATTTTGTTATTTGAATGCATAATATAGCTTTGGGGCTCCCACAGACACTTGTGTATATAAACATATTAGGGGAGATTTTTTCATTGATTTGTATATGTTTGTGAAGGAATGCACATAGTTCTCATGTTTGACCCACTTTAAAGATATTTTTTGACTTGTATCAGAAAGGAATACAAGCATTTATTCATATCAACATTTTCCTTGCAGAGTCATTTCAAAGATGATGCAACAGAATAGTTTTGCTTATCTATTCTGTACTTTGTTTATTGACAGGTAATTCCACCCTCAACTTTTTAGGGTGCCTCCCCATAATTGCTCAGCTCTTCTGTGTAATAAAAGCAGGATTGGTTTGTATATCACATTGGTGTAGGTCATTTTCACCTGTTATATAAAGAACATTCTAATGGCTTTGGGGGAGACAAACCAAATTAGTCCTTTATAATTGTAATTATATATTACTTTGCTTCATTAGAAGTTTGTGATTATTCCTGTTATTCATCAACTTAGGTACCGTGATTTACTGGGGTAGGTCAAATTAAAAGATAATTGCCTGCTTATATTAGGTAAAGAAAGTTTTTTATGTCATAGTTTTCACTTACTATGATTGGGACAATACATCTTTTACATGAGGATGGATTTTATCAAAGCTTATAGGGATCTGTATGCCATGCATAGGACGCTTATGCTTTATTTAGTTCACTAAATACAAGCAGTTCATTTTTGTTTTAAATGTTGATGTTCCACCTGCTCCATCAGACCCTCTGCTTTGACACTATGTCCACCTGGTGTACATCAGTAAGCACAGCCTATAACAAGGTATGTCTTAGCCACTTGTAATCTTCTAAGCATTAACTTTCACAACATTTTTATGACAATGTTAGTCTTTATAGTTTCCATAATTAGGTGCTTAACTGAAATCAGCTCCAGTGTTTCATGTTGATGTCTTTCATTTTTCATACATAGTCATGTATATATTTGTGACATGCTACATTTGTTACTGTTTTCACTTGAACAAGGAAAATCATACTCAAAACAGATATATAAGTGGACAGTCAGGGTGAAATAAGTAACATTCTCCTTTTAATGTTATATTTTAAAAAAATATTAAAGGTCTTAAGTATGTCAGTGTTTTCGTTAGTCTTTTGGCCAATGTTTTTTTTAAAAAGAGATAAGGAGATACCAGAACAAAATAGAAAAGCAAATAATAGAGGAAGATGGCATGGGATGGAGGGATGGAGGGATGATAAAAGACAGGGGTAGTAACGGATAATTTATTCTATTCTCTCAGCTATTCTCTTTAACTAATTCTGAAGTCTGCATCTTTATTTTCTATTTGAATGTTAACTTTACGACTAGCTGATTGGGGATTTAGGAACGACACTAGCGTTGATTTTGATTCTAGCCACAGTTCTAGTAATAAGCAGTGTTACAACTCTGCATGCAAAGTCACTGAACAGTTGACTGTTAATTCTGTAGTAAGCATAATGCAAAAAATACAACAACATATTTTGTTGTGATTGAAAAAATTACGTCCTAAATACATGCGTTGTAAATACATTGACATTAGTATTTTTAATTAATTTCTAACATTCAGAGACATTCAGAGGTGTTTCTATTAAGCCCAGAGTCAGCTAGGTCTCCACTCTCTAATTACTCAATGAACCTCAATGGTTTCCCAATCACATCTTCTCTAACAGTTAAAGATCTTGGAGTTATGGATCCCAGTCTCTCGTTCGAAGCTCACGTAAATAAATAATGTTTCTAGGACCCCCTTTCTCCACCTTAGAAACATTTCAAAGATTAGGAGCATGCTCTCCACACATAATACAGAAAAGGTAGTCCATGCATTTATTGCTTCAATATTGGACTACTGTAATCCCTTACTATCTAGCTGTGCTATTAAGTGCCTAAAGTGCCTAGCGAGTTCAAAATGCAGCAGCCATAGTTTTTAATAGAGCTAGAAAATTTGATCACATCAATCATATCTTAGCTACTTTACTTTGGCTCCCAGTAAAATTTCGTATTGATTATAAACTACTTTTAATAATTCCAAATGTGCATTAGACTTTACAGTAACCTAAGACAACCCTTTTGCATGAAGGGAACTGGTAACTATGCTCACCCTCCATAATGTGCAAAAGATATTTAAAGTGTAGGACAGTCGAAGCATTATGCGTGCGTGTGCGTGATGTTATTAACATGACAGTAAAAGCTTATCATTTTTAAACGGGGGCTGATCGACTTTCCACTTATGCAAGACTTATGTCAAGAGTACATGTCAAAAATTAGAGATGAAATGAGGTGCTAAATGCCGCAATTAGGCATACAGCAGTCAAAGGCAATTTGGAAACACACTTAGAAAACAAAGATCATGATCTTTGATCATGATCAAACTTTCAAAAAGCTTATCAACGTGACGAGAATGTGAAGTTTAGGTTCATCTATAGTGTTACAGTATCAATGTGAAATATGGATATCGAGGTCAGCAGCACGTAAGAATGTATATGTGTGAAACATCTTCGTCGCCATAAATGTTGTGTTGTTACATAATTAAGCAGTCCATCCAGTTTCATTTACTTGATTTATGAGCAACCTGTGTCCACTGTCTAACTCAAGTATTTTTATTTTAATTTCCTCCATGTTGTTTATAATAGGCCTACAGTAAGAAATCCTTTTAACTGATTAATAATTAAAAAATATCTTTCTTGACTATAAGAATATAGCTTAACCATTAGAAAGATTAAACATCCAGTGAGTGTGTATCCTGGCATGTTAATGTAAAAGGCAGCTCCTACTGGATTTGGGGAAAGATTAGTAAAAGATTTCAAGTATCTGCAAAGCAGAAAACTGCCTATTCAACAGGCAGAAATTATGTGCTACCGAAGTAGTTGTGCTATTTGCATAGCCTAATTAATATCATTAGATCAAGTTCTATATTACCTATATTGTTATATTACAATTTTGCTTTTGCTTTTTTGCTTCACAATTGTTACACATAATTTTTTTTTTGTAACCAGAAACAGGGCGCATCAACCAGGAATACATTCCAGCTCTGTTTTAGAACACTGGCTGTGATTCATTACATTTTGGCAATTGTGAAAACAAACTGGATGATACTTCTAAAAGTAATTGTGTTTGCAGTTTATTTGCACAGTTACATGAACAACACATGTAGTAGAAAGTTGCCAACCCTATTAAAATATTAGATTTATAGTATAATATTTGAATTAAACAGACAAAGCATTAATCACAATCATTTGCATGATGATTAAATCTTGAACCAAAAATGTATCAGAGAGCTCCAGTGTTTTTCACAGACACACACCCAATTAAACTGTGCTTGACCATTTCTTGCCCTCTATATCATTCTCTGCAGTTTACTGAGAAAGACCTGACACTGGGTAATGCCATTGTCTATTCGAAGGCCAAAACAACAACAATCTTGGTTATCAAAGATTCACTCCACCCTGACCACAGCCTCTTCTTTTAGAAGCTATGAAAAAACCACCATCGCAGCTTGTGAGCACAAATCTAGCCTCTTAAAAATACTCGCCTGGAATTAAACCTAGTAGAGTTCCACAACGAGGTGCAATTTGTAAAAGGACGTCTTTTTCTCTCAGAGTTAGAAATCTGCAGAAATAAATACATCAGTTAAATTTTTAAATATGTAGGTTAGAAATCCAAGTATAAAGAGCAGATATATTATCTGTGCTAATTAATAAATGTATTTAGAGTATACATTTAGTAGGCCTAAAAATATAACTCGTATGTAAATCATATCTAAATATTTTTATTTAGAGTAAATTACATGCGACATATTGAAGATTTTGATTTTTTTGGCCCGCTACCACCACACCGCCTCATCGGGAACTGTTACACTTTATTTTTTATTTATTTTTATTTAGAACTTAAAAATAATCACCTGGAATGTAAACCTAGCCGAGGTCCACAACGAGGTGCAATTTGTAAAAGGACGTTTTTTTTCTCTCAGAGTTAGAAATCTGGAGAAATAAATATATGAATGTATTACCCCCCATCAGTGGACCTTTAGAGCTTTATTATTAAAAATAAGACAGACAGATGAACAGACAAACGCAAAATGTATATATAATATTTTTAAGTATTCGCCATCTGCACCATTACAGGAATAATGTGTGTGTGTGTGTGTGTGTGTGTGTGTGTGTGTGTGTGTGTGTGTGTGTGTGTGTGTGTGTGTGTGTATGTATGTATCTATGTATATGGTTATGTGTGAGTACATGTATGTTGGATTGTATATGTACACGTATTAGAGTGTGATATTTATCGTTTATGGATTGGCTCTGTATGGATTTTATCAAAGGTGTCCTCTCTAGATTATTGGTTCTGTTATTGATTATTTCTGAGAATTATTCTATTGATATATATATACTCTATCAATAGATTTTTCTATTGGGTGACACTAATATTATTTTTTGTTTTCCAGTTCATGAGTATGTTTTTTTGTTTGTTGTTTTTTTGCAAGAATATTTTTATTATATCAATATAATAATGTTATACATAGTATCCTGTCATATTGGTTGATGATATGTCTCCTAGGAGACATAAAGATGGTGTTGGATGGATATGGTTATTTAAAGCATGGGATATGTTGGTGATGCACTACATTGGACTGTTTGCACTTGTGTAGCATGTTGTCTGTTGCACTGTTGTTTTTATGTTGCACCATGGCCCTGGAGGAACGTTGTCTCGTTTTTGTTGTGTACTTGTATATATACCTGAAATGACAATAAAACCACTTGAACTTGAACTCGAACTTGATGACGACTTGCCAAAATTGCTTGATAGGTGTGCTCTGCCACGTGGCGTGAATGTAATCGTCAACTGTGATTTGAGTAAAGTATGTACAGATTGCTGAGCTTGTGAAACCAATTTTAAACATCCAATGTGTAGTATAATGTACTCTGTATTATTTTGTACTGAATGCATTGTAGGTCAGTGTTGCTGTCATGTGGTAATTATTGTTACACATTTTAATCCAAACTGCAGCGTCATGGGCTAGTAATAAATGTTCCTCCTATTGTCTCGATGGGAGAGTAACTGTGAGATTTGATTTCACTATTATTTTGTATATCTTAGATAATAGGTTTTTTGTATTAAGAATGTTTGTTTATAAATTCTGATATGGATGTAGGTATCGGAATTGATTTTTGAACACATAGGTGATCTTAGCTGATGGTATTGTAGGAACTGGGGGCTTTCTATAGCATATTTTGGGGCTAGTTGTGGGCGTGACATGAAACAAGTCTTAGGATAAATATGTTGAAGGTTTGTAATGCCTTTTTCTATCCAAGATGTAAAGTTTAATATTTTTGTTCATGGTAAAGCCTGGATTGTTCCAAATGGGAGAATGAATAGTTCGCGTGAGTGTGGAGTTTGATATCTTGTGGAATTTCCACCAGACTGTTAGTGTCATGGCCACCTTCAAACTGTTGAAACATGGATATTTTTGAATATGAGTCTGGGCACATTTGAAACACCTGCCGCAAACATTACTGACATATCTTGTTATGTGATTGGCTGTGCTTCTCTAGCCACAAGTACTTTTTGATTTATTTATTTTTTAATTTGGTAATTTTATATATAACAGCAACAAATGACATCTTAAGTTTTATGACAAAATGTGCAAACAAGCTGGTCTGAGAGGTGTGTAGCGGGATATGACTCAGTGCATCTCTGGTGCTGCTTTTGATGAGTACAGTGTCATAAGTGTGTCTGTCCAGCAGCGCAAAGAGGAGATACAGCTTCTTCTCCCGGGGGTTTCCGATAAATATGTAGATATGTTAGTATGTAATAGAAAGACAGCTGCCGATCCTCATAGTCTAGGTACATGCCCGCATTCCTGGGCAATTGTGTCAGGGGCAGAGGGGTCTCAGGCTTGGTGCAGGTGTACGACTTCTGGGTGCTCCTCCAGAGCACCCAGAAACCCTCACAGTGGGTTTCTCAACTTGCTCAGACTCAAATCTCAATATCGGCATCCGAACCGTCTTAGAGAGGAACAAAAAACACAACTCATTTGATTAAATTGTTCCAGTATAAATATGGTTATCAAACATGCTTTTAAAAATATACTTCCATGGAGATGGTGCCCTACAGGGTAGTGTTGGAACAGTGTGTACAGGCTTAGTGTCATGTTGTGGCCCCGCCCCCTCCTCAAACATCTTGGTGTGTGTGTGTTCGTCTGTGTTGCCACACCCTCTCGTGCCGTTCACCTGTTCTCTGTTATGTGTAATCGGCTTGGGTGTATATATGTCTCGTGTGTCATAGTACGTGTGTTGGTGTTTGAGATGTGCATAGTATTTGAGCTTTGTTGTATGTTTTGCATGTTTGCAAAAATAAAAGTGCGTTTCATCGTGCCTCGTCCCCGCATCCTGCTTATCCTCGCAACGTCACAACTAGACCACTTTAGATGTAACTTAGAACCTCCAGTGACCTCTGTATGTGTTTCTTTAGTTGTATGAGCTCCACTGGAGGACTCTGAATAGTTGACAATGGAAGAGGGGTATATCAGATTCACCCCTTCTGCCTCGGTGTGACAGATTAACACACTGCATTAACGTTTAGAAATAAAAACATATGGTAAACACAGTCTAGAAAATATTACCTTGTAACAATTCATTCAGTATATGAACTGTTTTCTGTGTCCTTATGTCTATAAATTAAAAGTAATAAAACATTTAAATGATAAATAAATTACAATGAATGTATAAATGTTCACAAATAAGAAACTACATTGGTCTGCACTTTTCTCCACAGATTCAAGGAACTCATGAAAGTTGGAAGCTATAAAAATACATAATACAGAATTATAGACTGACTGATGTGTGAGCAGAAAGATCACTGTGATGTTCTCATATCTAAAGCACTCAAAGCATTGATGTTATGTAAATGAACTGTGATCTGATTGGTTTAAGGAAATAGATTCACCTACTTTGAAGTTCAAGTTTTTATCAAAAGGTTAGAACTGGTTGACTATACTTTGTCTGTCCTGCAACAGGAAATTTAAACATTTATATCCAAAGTATTACGCGATAGAAATCAATTCAAGACTACCCGTTATTGACCGCTAGATGGGGAAAGATACGAAGAAATAAATGAGTCCAGCTCCTCCTGCCCGACTTTACGGTGAGACTCTGCTTTTACGTCATTAAAACGCTAAAGAAAAAAGGCCGCCATATTTGTAGTTCCACAACGTGAAAAGGCGTCATTTTGTATGCCGAAGAATGAATAAACACCATGCCATGCCTTGAAGACGACGAAATTGCAATTTATTTAGCTAGCCATAAGAATAAGAATAGCTGTTTAATTTACATAATCACAAATATATTGCATGTACATACAGCTACATTTCAGTCGATCAAAAATGTTTCACGTATTTATAACCGCAACTTTATGTTACAGTGGTCATATCAGAGATTTACCAATATAAAACGCAACAGGTGTCGTGTTCTGTAATAGAACATTTTAACATTTATATCCATATTACACATAACCAAGGTGTAATATAACCATATGTACTGAACAGACATGAACAGCCTGTGTATTGTGAAAATACATGTATGTGTCTTCTACAGCAATTACTGTGCCGTGCACACCTTAAGTTTGGCATGAAGTGTTTGCTTTTTCCAAAGCAAGTAGTATTAAATTATTCTCATAGAATAAATTTCACAAAGACATGGACTTCTCAGTTGACCGTAGAAAGATGGTTTTTTTTTTTTTTGTATTTAATTTCTTTAATGCGAATCGTATGTAGGTTACCACTGCTAAGCTTCACCACTGTCAAGATAAGACCTAGAAAAGACGCAGAAATTTATTTTAATAACAGCTTCTGCTGATTTATTCAATAACTGTATGACACCGTTTGAGTGTACGTACCGACTGAAAACAAACCCAAATTATTAGAGACACTCTTACTGCGTCTCCACATTGAAACATATCAGTTAGTTAGCTAGGCTGGCTAACTAGCTTAGCTTTATTAGCTAGCTAAGCTAATTGCGAAGAGGATTACGTTAAAGAACCCCCGGTCTACAGTTGTGCACATACAGGAAAATTAATGAATAGCATGGTAATACACGCATTTATTGGAACAGTTATGTAGCTAATATGCATTTGTAGTATGTGCGCCTGGCGTAGAAATGAGTCTTTGTTAGCCCATTAAGGCTAGCTTAGCTAGGCTAGTTCGAGCAAGCTATTGTTGGTTGTTATGACAACGGGCTTGGTGTATTTTGCGAGCTTGTCGGCTACATAAGACAAGTGTTTATCGCTTTACTACTGCGGTGAAATGTTATTATTGTAAAACTCTGCCAATGCCAGATGTGTAGAATAATTCACTAGTGATGTTTACTTCGAGACTTTGACAGTTTTAAGATGGATAGAAAGCGAATGAGCCAGCTAGCTGTCCAAGCTAACATGCAACCTTCTGTACATCCCGGGTACTCACAGCCCTTATCAGGACCTCACAGTTCCCTTTGAGAACTCCCTGGTATCACGATCATAACTTTGGACAACCAGTTGTCATTCTCAACTCATGTTTCAAATCATGTTTCAGATTTCTCCCTTGTAACATACGAAGGATTTGGCCCTTTCTTTCGCAGGAAGCTACCCAGGTGTTTGTGCGGTCTCTTGTGATCTCAAAGCTAAACTACTGCAACTTACTACTTGCTGGTCTAGTAGTACTCTAGTACTTATTGTTTATTGCACTTATCAATGTTTAAGGTAGACCTTATGTATTTTGTACTTCTTGTTAGGAACTGGTTCAAAGTGACAAGTCCTTCAGGTTCAATCTCCTCCAAGTTACCCTCTGCCCTCCGTCCTCTGTAGCCGGATCCGGGGAAGTCAAGAGATACTGACACCAAGGTAGTGAATCAAGAGAGTTCCACTTTATTGAGGAAAGCACAGAGTATATATGTGTCCTATATCTACTATCTAAATCTACAGGATGATGGGGAAAAGTGAGGCATGTTCTAAGGGTCTACGTAGAAAGGAAAGGGACAAGGTTATTAAAGATTAGATGTTCTTTGCATGAACGAGCCACGAGCTGTTCTCTTGCCCGCCATTAGCCACTCCTGTCCTTAAAGAGAGACGGAGAGAGAGAAAGAGAAAGGGAGGGGTAAAGGAGACAAGAAGAGGGAGCGGATGATCTAGGGCGACCAGCTTGTGGTCAAGCCGCCATGTCATGGCTGATAGGCAGAGACCTTGCGTTGGGTGCCTGAATAGAGAAAGGCTCCAGTATCTAACACTTCTAGGCATCAGCAGTAATCCCTGTATTTCTACAGTATTCTAGATCATTGCTATATTGGACTCTAACCTATTGGACTGGCTAGGATGTATTCTATGAATAAATAACAAAGCACTTTTGTAAGTCGCTCTGGATAAGAGTGTCTGCTAAATGCAGTAAATGTAAATGTCCAAGGAAAGCCGACACTAGCAGGCAAACCGAGCATTGCACAGGCCATATTTGAAATTCCCACAATGCTTTTCTCACCGAGCGTATGTCCGGGCAATAACGTCAGTTGGTCCTACCAGACAATTATCAGCATGACGAGAGTCTTTCATATCAATAAATTCTGACAACACTTTGAAAGTGATAAGCAGTGGTTAGCTCGAAAGTTATTCATAAACAAGCACGTTGAAAATGACGAAACAAGAGACTTAGATCAGCTGTTGTCTCTATCGATGGTGTGGGTGACCCATGTGTTCTTAGGATGCAGGTAGGGTCTAACGCCTTCTGTGCTGAGTTGCTGTTTCCATATTTTAAAAATAGAACGCATTGTTAAACGGCATCTGTAATAGTTAAGGAAAATGTGTTATAAGTATAAAGTGTTACAGTAAGTGTTTTGGCCCCTGACTGCCATTAGGACAAGCCAAGACAACCGCACACTACGTTATCTTATCTACTTGTTAAATCAGCCTGAAATTAAGATACAGATAAAAGTGTTGATTTTTATACTAACATTATAACAACTTCAGCCAAAGTATTCAGAATGTAAATGTTTGGTCTAGCAGATATGGCCCACAACTGATGCAGAGAGTGCATGACATGGCAGAGGGGATTCATGTTGGCAAAATGCCCTCCTACGAATTAGTCCCAAATACTGAAGCAAAAAAGAGGCCGAATTCATCTGATGGAAGTAAGTCTAAAAGGGCTTCTTGATGATGTTACCCTGGTGACTTGCATTCTTTCCAGATGCTCAACAACCATTAAAAGTAGTGCATTGCTAAAAACTACTACTTGTTGTGCTGGAGGTGTTGAAAATATGGTTTCCTTGTCATTGTCAGTTTGATTTTATAAGGTTCTACGTGGGTATCGATAGGAGCTGAAACTGTGCATGTGTTGCCCCTCTGAGGAGATGAGCCAATGAGGAAGATGCCCGTGTTCAAATTTGACTCTAGACCACGCTTTGAGCCGGTGCACTTTGTCAGCGTTTGAAGTTGCAGCAGCATTGGCGGAGTGGGACGCAATGGTGAGAAGGAGAACGAGAAGGATCTCAGGAGTGAAGCTGAACAGCGGCAAGCAGCGGGAGGCTGGAGACAAAGCCTCTCCTCTCCCTTCTCTGACACAAACACAGTCACGTGTTATATACTCACATAATCCAAAATCTAGCATCTTTTATTTGCTGTTAGCTGGCGAAGAGTAATCAGTATAGTCAGATTCCTTTAATGTAAACACTTGGGAAAATTCCTGCCATGAGATCACTTTGGACACAGGGAAGATCTGATAGTAAATATTATGACAGGGTGAGGTCATGACTGCTTAGAAAAGTTTATAATGAAGGTCATGAAAGGTCAGTTTTGACTAATTGCAAAAAACGCCATGTAAACATTAGAATGGGAAAATCAAGCGGTCTGAGCGAAGCGAACTGCGAACGAGGAATGGAACAGACTAGCCAGGACCAATATTTTGAAAGGGATCAGAAGAGGATGACATCAAGAATCATTCTGATGATCATGTGGCGCACGGTCAAGCAAATTGCAGCCAGATACAATGCTGTTGCTCCAACTAACATGTCTGAAGGCACACCATGGGTCCTCTGAAATCAGTAGATGTTTGAACAGAAGGGCTTACCTATGTATTGTGACCAAGTGCATCCCTTCATGCAGCTGCTTAAACTATGGCAGAAGGACACTTTCAACAAGACAAGAAACCCTGCCGCAAGGGTTGTATAATCACGGATTTGTTCCAGTATCAAGACAGCAAATTTTCAATGTTTCCCTGGCCTTCACAGTCCCCAGATCTTAATCCTATAGAACATCCCTGGGTAAAGGTATAACAGGCAGTTTAGAACATGTCAGTCCCTCCAAGTAATTTAAGAGAAAATATCCTATGAAGATTGGACCAAGATTCCTGCAGAGCATTTTCAGCATATAGTGGAAACTATGCCAGAAAGAATTGCTGCAGTTCTGGAGGCCAAAGAAGGTCCAACATGCTATTAAATGGGTGTACTTAAGCCAGATACACTGTGTCCTATAATAGGATGTTGCTGGAATGTATGTGGATGTTGTTGGAATGGCCGCAGAGTTGCGGCAGCAGTACAGGTAGTCTGTGATCCTTTCCCCCATCCGAGTGAGTTTGCCCTTTTACACGGGGTCGAGTTATGATGTGAATGTTTAATTACACAGGATGGATTGTGGGCTACAGAACCGAACAGCCTTCAGGATTCAAGTAGAGAAAGGTGAAACTTCTCCAGCCTTTGAGTTAATCACAGGACTATTGCATAGCAATTAGGGATAACAGAACAGCTTTCGGGGGGTTTGGGTGGGGTGCCTTATCCGCCCCTTTAACAGAGTAGTCACAATTCAAATTTCCCTTCTTCCATTGTTTACAAGGCATTATACATGTGGTTTATTTATAGTGCACGGAGTAATATGCAGCGAGTCTGGTCTGTCTGCTTTGGAAGAGAAACATTTGGCCAAAAGAGCAAGACACAGCCAGGAGGATGATTGCTAAGAGCACATCATAATATGCACCTTAAAGCTGTGCTCTACAGCTAGGTCCTGTTCCATGACTGCATATATAAATTTACTACTGACATTGCCATTTATATCTGGCCATTTACAGTGCACTCTTGCTCAATGCAGCACTTGAAGCTGATTTTCCATTGTGTAGTTATTATGTTCAAGAGATGTTTGACCCGGTCAGGGTGACACACTTTAGTGAGGGCAGCAGTATCCTAGAGGACACTACAGACAGTGACGGAGACATCTCAGAGCGCGAGGTGAGAGGTTGAGTTTTTTGTTACTCTCTCTACGACATACTTTTCATGCCAGGTACTATTGTCCAGTTCAGCCCAATTTAATTTACTGCCTTGTATTATCATATATAAATTGCTGAGCATCTTATCACTCAGTTTCAAACATCCCCTCAGCTGTTTTAAGCCATTTCGGTTATTCAGAAGTACTGCTAAATGGATGTGGTGGGAAAATGAGAGCACATCAAACACAGACAGCTTTATGCATTGAGTAGTAAAGAGTAAAAGTTTATTGAGTTTGTAAAGGGAAAGAAATGTGAGTTCCACCTTCCAACTATAACTTTTCTAGGATACGTGATCAGCCATGGTGAAATCACTACGGATGATAAGAAGATCAAAGCCATCTTCCAGTGGCCCATTACTATTATAGTTAAAAAACTCCAGAGATTCTTGGGATTTGCAAACTTTTACCGATGCTTCATATGGAATTTTAGCAGCATTGCAGCTCCTCTCACAGCCCTCCTGAAAGGAGCAATGACCAAGCTACTTTGGAATCAGGAGGCTGATCAAGCATTCAGGAAACCGAAAGAAGCTTTTACCACGACTAGCATACGTCGACATCCTGATCCTTCCATTCCATTTGTCGTGGAAGCTGATGCTGCTAACATCGGGGTAGGAGCTGTACTTTCACAACAATACGACAAGTCCAAGTTACAATAGATGATTAAATAGACAAGTGTATATAAAATAGATGATGGAATAAACAAGCCATACAAGACACAGTCATCCCAATGGAATGTCTGTCGGGAAAACATTACCTACCTTGTGCTGTGACCATCTGTTGAAGTGGGCTCATTCTTCGCTGGTTCAGGGCTATGACAAGCGATATTTATAAGTATGTTTCTTCATGTTCAATTTGCAGTCAAAGCAAGATGCCTAAGACCCTACCCACAGGAAAGCTCATGCTTCTTCCCGTACCAGAAAGTCCTTGGTCTCACATCACCTTAGATTGCGTTACTGACCTCTCTGTCCTCACTGTAGTTGATGGATTCTCCAGGGGTGTGTGGTTCATTGTGTTTCCGAGTATGCCTACAGCCTGCCAAACTGTGGAAGCCTTGTTTAACCAGATGTTCCGTATATTTGGCATCCCAGAGGACATAATATCATATTGGGGACATCAATTCACATCTCGAGTTTGGGCTTCCTATATTGAACACATCGGGGTAGCTATTAGTTTTACATCCACAGTCAAATGGCCAATTCCTACATTGTTTTTATATGAACAATCCATCAGATCGGTCCAAGTTCCTCTTATTGGCAGAAATGGCCCAAAATTCACTTACTAGTTCATCCACTGGCTTGACTCCTTTTTATTGTATTTTAGGTTATCAGCCTCAAATGTCCCATGGACTTCCATATCAGCTGGTTTCCCCGCTGTGGATGAGTGGATGCAGCGGAGCGAAAGGGTATGGGAGGAAACAGATCAGTGTATTGTATGAGCTCTCTGAATGTATAAGGAAATTGCGGACAGGCACAGGGGGGAGAACCCGATATACCAACCTGGTGACAGAGTGTGGCTCTCTACACAGGACTTCCGCAAGCCGGGGTCATGTCGCAGGTTAGGTCCCAAGTATATCGGTCCATATGAAATTACCAAGCACATTAATGAAGTCACATATCAACTCAACTTACCTGCTCACTTTTGTGTTTTGAGGTCATTTCATGTGTCCCTTCTTAAGCCTGTTGTTCCTGTTGTGGCCTTTGGATGAGATCACCCCTGAGGTCACTCCTGTATTAAGTATGTTGGTTGCTGTCATTAGAGTGTATTGTTTCTGAAGGTTTTTTTGCATTATGCAGTGCCTCTTCGCAGAGTGTGATTTTCAAGAACTTTAGTAAGCAGATGACTTATTTGCATCACCTTTTTTGGTAGGACAAAGCCCATCCATGAGCCAAAGGAAGCTGAGGTAGGCCCCATTCCACGAAAACACAGGGAGTGTGTGAACCAGGATACCAACACAAGCATACATGCAAGCTGACACCTACCCTCCCCTTGTCCAGTGGTTTGGCCAGTAGACAACTAATGAAAAACATTTCAAAAGCGTTTATACAGAAGCCAGTGTTCAAATGGCTCTCTGTGCAGTGAGGAAACATATCATAAGGAAGTGCAAATTCCACTAAAGTTTAAGTAGGATCACTGAATTCAAAGTCTAGAGCACTATTACACTATGACTTCTAACAATAGCGTAAAAACAGTAATGTCTTATTCGTTTTTAGAAAGGAATGTAAAAGTTTATGAAATATTCTTAAAAAGAGGACAATTTGATAAGGAGCTTGGTCTTGCACAGCTACCAAAACCCAGGACTGAACTAGGAGTCTTTTGATATTCAATCTAACACTCACCCAGCTGAGCTGTTTCAGCTAGTGACTAAATACTTTTGCCTGGTTTCGTTCAAAATGTTACCAATGAATGTAGGTCATGTTCATGTCAGAGGAAACTGTCACCTTTATCCCTGGTGAGCTAGTGGCTAGGATTCTCTTTCAAACTTAATTTTTATGTGGAATAAAAAGAAATATGAATACCTCTCTTTATGACCTCCTAATGCTCATGCATACCAAGTCTAGTATGCATACAAACATCGTCAGTATACTAGGAATACAGAGTTTGAAAAATGTTTGTCAGAAGCATCTGAGCTTTATTGCTGGTGGGTGAGTGGCTAGGATTCAACACTTTCACCACTGCGACTTGGGCTTGATTCCTGGTCAGGGAACGCTCTTTGTATTTGCTCACTTAAAAAAGAAGCTTGTATGTGAAAAAACAAACTTCCTTTGAGTCAGATTTTAACTGACAGACTAAGGATAACAGTTTTAAATTCTACAGTCCTAAACTCTACCAACTAAGCTATTGAAGGCAACATACATGTAATCCCATAGGTCCAAACACCAGTATGTTGGCAAGAAACATGGCCAGTTATGGATGTTTGAATTGTTAAGTTCATTTGACACAGAAGAAACATTGCATTGTACGAGTTGGAGATGTTCAGCTACCAACAGATATCTCTTGATTACATTTGGATGCATACTGGACTTTGTGTACAATCAATAACTACTGGTACTAACTCAAAGTATGTTTCCCCCTTCAGTTTTATTTTATGCCAGAATAAAGACTTTCTGTCTTTAGAATTCTACATGACTCAAACTGAGATGCAGCAGATCACTTAGCTAGAACAAAGGGTCTTGTACTACAATAATGACTTTTGCATTATTGCCCATAAGGTCCACCTCTTTTTTCTTTAACCCTCAGATCATCCCGTAGATGTTAGAATTATTCTAATGAAATTATAATTAACATTTTAAAAAATTCCTTAACATCACTCTTAAAATAACTTTTACCTTACAAATTATTTCTTTACCAGCAAATTTGAGTTGGTATGAATTAATCTATTAATTTTTCGTTATTATTTCATTAAATACATGCCCCCCCCGCCCCCTACAAAAAGAATAACAGTCCAAATGAAAGGTCTAAATGAATCTTTGCAGTAACAACAGTCTTTTATGCTCTTCCAACCACCCCACCTCCCCCCAGTGGACACACCATGCTCCAGTACATGATTCTGGAGTGCTGCGCTATCTGTGCTCCCCACTAACTCTTCCTACCTGCTGGGGTTTCTCCTTCCTGGACCTGCCTTAAAATGCTTAAAATGACAGCACCTTGCCCTCCATTTACCTGCAACATTCTGCACTGTCACAAACAATATTTATGTACAGATTAGCAGATGAACCTCACCTGGATGATCCACATTTCATTTCTTTGTACTGTTATAATAATGAGTTACTGTATTTCTACCCAGGTGTTCTATCCAGGTGAACTGTGCTCTGTTTCTATCTCCTATGATGTCTTTGTGTAGGAATGCTGTAGTGTATCTTTCATGCTTACAATTTGTCAGCCATCCTCTACCCAACTCATCTTTGCCCAGGTTTATCCAGGGTTAACCGAAGGAGGAGGAGTTCCCTTTTGAGTCTGACACCTTCCAAGTCCCTTCCACCATTCCAGTGAGTTTTTCCTACTGTCACCCTTGCCAATGTCATTTGGCTTATTTATCAGTTGTCACAAGGTGTTAACGTTATTATGCACATGTATATAAAATGTGTATATACTCTATATACATATATATATATATATATATATATATATATATATATATATATATATATATATATATTGCATTATTCTCTGCACCTTACATGTTATTTGCAGTTTGGATTGGATTATAAAGTGAATTTCATTGGTGAGTACTATATTTTTTGGTGACAAAGTATAATCTAATCTTTACAAAGCAGTGACCAGAAAGGAAGAGCTGGATGAGGCTTTGGTCTCCATGATTCAACTTATATTCTCCTAACTAGGAAGGTATGTGTGGTGACATGGATACATTATGAGAGTAGTATTAAAAATATATATAATTATTTTCTTCCTTCCCTTTAGACTGTAAAGGCCATGGTTGAGGCCAAATGTCAATAAGAGAAAGAGAAGGCCAAAGCTGAGGTCCAGAAAATTCCTGCAATGAGTTTGTCAGCAGATATGTGGACATCTCTTAATGTGGATGCCTTCTTGGCTGTGACCTGCCATTTTATAGATGACAACACATTTCTGAAGTCTACACTACTTGGTGTTGTGAAATTCCTGCAGGCGCATACGGCTGAAAATTTGGCCTGTGTGAAATCCTCTCTTATGGAAGAATGGGGAATAAAATAAAGTCACATGTCTGGTTACTGATGGCACATCTAATATGATTGCCTGTGGAAATAGCTGAAGCTGCCTCATGCGCTTCAAAAAAAAAGAAACTGAGGTTGAAACAAGGTGTTGGAGCGATTAGTAGAACTCAGGGAGCCTGTGGGGGCAGATTTGGCGGGTTTACAAACTGATATTCCTGCGCTGATCTCTGATGTGTACAGTAATGTATGTGGGTGCCGGTCTATACTGTATTCTTTTCACAAGGCAACTGTGGAGCTGTCAGACCTCAGTGGCAGGCATAATCATATCCCAACACATTTCAGACTAAAGGATTTGAACTCCCTGGCACTGCCAGACACCTAACTGGCTATAATTTGATGGGGAGGATGCAGGTTGTCTGCATGCCTCTGGAATGGCTTCTTTGACCTATTCACACAGCGATCGAGAGCCTTACACTAATGCCAGAGTCCCTCTGATTTCATACTTTTCTCTGCATTGTCCAAGATTTGTAAACAAGCACAAATCCATGGGTAAAGTTTTGTAATCAAGAACACACTCTCATGTACTCGGAACATGTCTTAGCAGATTGTGATTTACAAGCAATGTTACAAGCAACACAAGTTCAAAGAAGTGCCCTGTTTGCAACAGGTGGTTTGTTGACAAGGGGTCATTCATCAGACAAAACCCACATGGCCCATATGGGGATTGAACCCATGATCTTGGCCTTATTAGCACCACGCTCTGACCAACTGAGCTAATCAGCCTTTCTCTGTTCATTTCGCAGTGTTTGGTGTAGCACTGAAGGGAACCTTTCCATGAAATTGTAGACTTGGTGTTAACGAGATTACGGCCACTTTTTCGACCGAGCATAGGTGAAAGTTGACACTTATTGTTCCCTCTGACAAATGGTTATTCTGCAGCCAACTTTTGAATTAAACTTCAAAAGCAAATGTGGAGAAGCTTTTGTTAAAGAGCAATTCAGTGCAGTTGTACACAGTGACGAAATCATCAATTGCAAAGTCCACTGAGCTTTATTGCTGCGAGTTACATAGTGCTGTCTATTACACCATGAAATCTGCCATAACAACAAAAATGTAATGTCTGATTCTGTGAGCCAAGGAATATAAACCTTTTAGGGACATATTTAAAATATCAGATTTTCTGCCTGAGCACAGAGTAGGCATTTTTTTCTAGCTTTAACCATACGTCCTCTTTCTTTGGAAATCTGTGTCATTGCTGCATGAATAAGCAGAAAGATTTTGAGCAATTTTTTGTCTGGGTCTAAGGGGCAATTTATTCAAACCAAAAGATGCTATTTTAGCTAGTTTGTCAAATGAACATGTCAAACCTACAGAGACAATGTGTCTAGCTACAGAGCTCTGCAAGGTTTAATTCTTGGAAGTATTTGAAGCCATAGAAAGTTATTCTGTAAGCATTGCTTAACTCAATAAAAAGAGACAGTTAGAGCCAATGGCTGCCAGATCTAACATAGCTCACATTTTATAGTGTTTGCATAGCATATCAGAATCTGCAAGAACTATTCCTGTCATTTCAGGAATAAGCTTTTTTGACTTCACAGCTAGATGAAATATTTAGGGTGGATGCAGGATTTGGTATGATCTCCTAGAGAATTGCCATTCCACTGTGTCTTCAGCTTTTGTCCGATCTGCAAACAAGTCCCACTCTAGGAGAACTAGGTCAAGTGGTAGAGTGCTCTTTTAGTATGTGAGTGTTAGTGGGATTGATGCTCACATTCTCAAGTCTAGAATTTGTAGTTTTTTTCTATGATGAAATCCTTTCTGATAGCAAATGTTTTCGGGACCTGCTAATACGCTTATGCCATGCACACATTATGTGACTTTTGAAGTTTTCAAATTGATGTATGGCTCACACTGCACAACTGTATGTCTTGGAATCTGGAAAGCTTAATTTGTGGTATCTCAGTGGCAGACATAATCAGTGATAAACCACTGATATGTCAACTGGTCTTAACACAGACAGATTTAACTTACTCTGTTGAGACTGTGTCTAACTTAAACCTTTCCTTCAAATAGAAGAGATCCTTGTTGCAGATGTAATGTTTTTACCTTTATATGGTTTTCCCACTCATAGTCATGCAACACACAAATGCAAACCTCTCACAGACTGTCTCACACACATCCAGTTATTCATCTGAACACATGATGTTTCTGTCTCTGTACCGCTATTAGTTATGCAATGGTTCCTCAATACTAGCACTAACTGAACAGGGTTCTGTATAAATATGATCTTTATAACAGCTGCCATAACAGCAAAAATGTAATGTCTGATTCTGTGAGCCAAGGAATTATTATTGATATTGTGAATATTTAATAACCTCCAATGCCAGCAAATTAAATTTCACAATATTGTGAAAATTGTAAAGGATACTTTATTCATGTCCTCATTGCTAAAGATTGTATCGCTTTATCACAGCGATACGCTAGTTAGCTAGCTAACAGTTGAGGTCAGCGAGTGTGAAACTCGGGGCTATAAACCATTCCTTGTGGAACCATTTCATTGTTCAGCTTTCAACTTTGATCGTTTAGGTGCTGGTAGTTTGTTAGCTAGCTAACTGTTCAGCAATAGAAAACCTACTTTTGTATGATTTAGAGACCCAAATTCACAAACCTGTGGGTTTTCAAATGTATCGTTCTCTCTAAATAAGCAAAATGAGTTAAGCCATTATTACAGCTATCGGACTGTTTGAACTACAATATTCGACTGTTCATTTATTGTTAATTAGATTAAATTAACTTTCATAAACATTCTGTATTAATAGAATGTAGTTTTTAATGACTGATTAACTGTGTATATTCAACATGAAGCTATTCATATAACGTTTCAAGTTTGGTTTATTTGTAACATACATTTATTTGCCACTTTCATTTTTAGGCTGTAAAATGAAAGCTCCTTGCTCACAATCATTGCTATAGTTTGATCAAATTCAGTTATATATATAAACTCCCTATTCAATGGGAAGAAACCAGTTCATGTCATTGTGAATTGCTGGTTCTGTAATCAAAACACTGAGGTTCCATATGGGAACAGAAACTGCTGGGCCTGTCCATTCTGTGTGCAGTACAATGGCTTCTAAGAGGTATTGCTGTATTTGAGACATGGTGAGGACATATTTTAGTGAAAGTCTTCCAATGATGCACCCTTAACTGAACCATTTTATGCTGTTGCTGCTGTTAAAAAATGCAGAATGGTGATTATAACGAACCGATCCTTGCACAATATATGGAGCACCTCAACCATGGGGTATCAGCTGGTGTCCCTGTGCTTGATGCATCCAAGACTCAACCAGACACTGAAGATCAAGCAGCTGGCTTCCTTCACTCCCAGAAAGGAAGTAGGTTTTCCATTTGAACTGTTGCCTTCTTAGTTAAGACGTATGCAGGGTTTATTGCAGTGCCAGAGCTGTGAAACTGCAAGGTAATGCATGTCCAGTGCTGGACTTGGGCAAAGATTGTGAGTGGGTCTTCAAGGGCAAACAGGATCTGATGGCCCACATGTAGCTTGATATTATTCCTAAATAACTAAGTTGACTGAGTTGACATGGCTATTTGAAAGAAGCTGATCATGTAAGCAGCAAAGACAGAATATCATTCTCTGACTAAGGATTTAGTTGACTCATGTTTAGCCCAACTAAACTGTGGTCCTGGCTGATTTTAGTTGGACTATTGAGCCACTGACTCATGCACAGAGTTCTCTGAGTATTTTGCAGTTTCTTACTGTACTGAGTTCTTACTGAGTATAACACCAACTTTGATACATTTGTTTTCTTTTCACTGAACAAAGCCTTCAACTTTGACTGTGGTGACATGAAATCCAGATGTGCAGAGTGTTTTTTCAGTAATGCATCTTTTGCCCGTGCATTTTGATTGCAGTGTTAGGAGGTCATAACTGCTAATCAGAACTTTGGACAAGAGGGCTTATCCTCATGGCTCACTGACATTCATGTACAACAACAATCAATCTTTTCTTATTTATTTTTTTCCAGTTGTAACAAACCGTTCTGCTGTTTTTTAACTTCTGTCAAATTTTTAATGGTTGTACAGGACAATTACGATGGAAATTGAGGTGTACAAGCACCACCTTGAACAGACCTACGAGTTGTGCGTGCCTGTCAGACCGCTGAGCAGTATGACATCCAGCCCCAGAACCAGCAGCTGCGGGCCCTGCTTTTCAACCACCAGCTCAGATGCAGCCAAGGTGCGGACAAAGCATTCATTAAGGTGAGTAATTATTGTCAATGGTTGTCTTAGAATGGTGCTGAAGTGCTTAAGATACTTTTTGGCGCCCCAACTCACACATCAATCTCAGAGGCAGATGGATTCCTGTCTCCCAGCCGCATCCCAACTTTTTGACCAGTACACATACTTGGATAAATGTTCTCTGTGAATACAAAACAGCAACATTTGTCTAGTGTACCGGAGACCTCTTGGAAGTTTTGTAGACAGATGAGGCCGGGCTGTGCTAGCTGAGAGAGACGATATTTGAGCTTGAATCTGACTAGCACATGCACAGAAGCATAGGGTATTATGAAGGCTCTGCATGATATCGTGACCCAAGGTTGAGCTTACAGTAGGTGGCCATATTGCCTCATATCAAGGGCAGTGTACGTTGGAAGACCATAGCAGAGACGTGTGACCGAACTATGTGCACGAGCGCACAACATGCCGCATTCCTTGTTTTCTCCCATTTTTGAGTGAAGCTAATTGATAGTGCCATCTGCCATCTCCTTTTAGAAAGCCAGTGCAGTGCCTTGGCTGTTGATGTGAGTTGTTTTGTCAAAGGAAAGAATTGAAAATGTGAGCGGTGATCTCCATGTAATACTTAGGCTTTAATGCCCTTTACCACTCATTCAGTGCTTGTCTGTGTTTGTTTTCAGTGTTACAGTGTGATTTTATTTAGGTGAAATTTGTTTTCAGTCTATCTGCAGTAGTGCACTTAAAGGGCCAGGAAGGTTAGTGGAACACATTTGCTCTGCCTCTGACCTCACAATTCCACTGTAACAACAGTGTTCCGTCATTTAAAAAAAAACAAAACTTGGTTTGGTTTAAATTTGTTTAAAGATTTGTTTAAATTGTGTGTGCCAGTGTATGTGAGCGTGTTGAAGTCTCTCTGACCCTCCACACCCATTAGTGCGTTCTTCCACTAGCTTCTCTCTCGTTCCTGCTTCAATATTCAAGGGAGGATTGAGATCCATTCAGGTAATTTTGCAGTCTTCAAAAAATGCATTGAAAGACATTCCAGTAGCTCAGTGGTGCACCTGCGCGCCACTCTGCTCCCCAGTTCGGAGGATGCCAGCACCTATGTTTAGTCTTTTATGTTTAGTCTTTTTTAGTCTGTTTCTCTTTATTTCCTTTGGACTCCAGTGCTTTTTAATAATCTGTTTTGGACATGGTATGGCTGCTCCATTACCCAGGAGCCCATACAAAGGTTCATTTCTGCCTTCCTGCATAACTGCTGGAGGGAGGATTTTATGTCCAGAAAATGTTAAGATGGCAACAGCTCGGTGGGAGACAGTATGTGAGAATCACCTCTTAGGCTCATTTTACTGTTTCTCATGTAGAAGGAATTCCCTCACTATGTTCTCATTCTGAGCATCAAAGCCAACTGGGATGGGGGTTTGTCACATTCTGAATTCTAGCTCATGTCATATTTTGTCAGCATTGGCTTTGATAGACTCAGGTTATGAGTACAAATTTACATTCAAGATTAGTTGTCTTTTACATATATATCCCCTCTCCTGCAATCATGGCTAATTAGCTGCATCCGTCATTGTAATTGTTTAATTTTTCATGCTAGTTCAGTCACCCTTGTATTAGTGCCATGCATGTGAAACAGACTCTTGAAAGGTTTTCTTTTTGTATCTTGCATGCCTAGCATAATAGGACATCCAAAATCCCTTGAAAATTTTAAACTTTTTTTTTTTATGTATATATCTCCTCAACATTCCCAGTACAACTGCTGTAGAGTCCACGACTCAACTCTTGACTAAAGTCTTCACTCCGAGCGTCTGAGTCGGCTGCTGCGGCATACGCCACGCTGCTCTGTGACCCTCACTCTCCACTCCTCTCCTCTCCCAGCTTTTCCAGATCCCTCAGATGCAGACAGCCCAGCCTGCCATTCCAAGTAACAGCGCTTCCTTTCGACCCGTGTCCAGCCAGCCCATCATGATGTTCCTGACACCCATGCCCTTCACCTCATCCCAGACCGGCCAGTACTACGTACTCCAGTACTACGTGCCTCAGGTACCCAGAGCAGAGAAAAGTGCCTGTGCAAATATGTACACAGTGTAGCAAATGGGTTGAAAATCTGTCTATAAACAGGTTGGCCAGCAATAAATAAACTGCTCCTAAAATGTGTAGATAAAAATATGTTTTATCTTGGAAGCAGAAATGAGAAGTTCTAGTTTAGTTTTTTTTCAGTGTAAAAACTAAATGTTTTTGTATTTTTTGTTTGTTTACTGCTTTGAATATCTCTTTTAGGAGTGTCCTATATGAATGGCCATGTCTGGTGCTAGGCCCTTTACTTCTGCTGTTCTGTTTCATTCTCAGTATCACCACAGTGGCCTTCCCTACGTGGGACATCCCCAGCAGTACTCCGTCCAGCCCACAGGACCCAGTACATTCTACCCTGGGCTCTTTCCTGCAGACTGCCCACTAGCATATGGTGAGTTTGGACTTCCCTTTCTCTACCCCCACCTGGGAAACACACATGCGTGCTCTCACCGATAAAGAGACCTTTCTTCTGGGTATTCCCGCTGGCTGAAACTGGTTTTTCTTTTGCTCTCTAACTGAAACCAGTGCTTTTTTTTGGTCACCACTAGTGGCAGGGCCTTCATACTATCCTGGTCAGACCATATACACCAAATCTCCATCTATAATAGTGCATACAGCTCAGCAGCCTCCACCCACTAAGAGGGTAAAGAAAACAGTGAGTATTCCCCATGCCTCAGAGGTGAAATTAATTTAATTGTAGATTGACTTAATAGATGCAATAACTTGCTGTTCGCTAAGATCCGTATCCGAGACCCTAACCAGGATGGCAAGGATATCACAGAGGAGATCATGTCAGGAGTAGGCATTAGCCAGAGCACAAGCCCACCAGTGGGACGTCCCTGCACTACCCCTACTGCTCCACAGGTAAGCCATTCAGTCCCGCAGCCCGAGCCCCTGACAAAACTATATTTAACATTTGCAGATGTTCAAAAGAAAAGACAGAGGTGAATATAGAAATAATATTATTTATTTTTTATTTTATTCTTCCTTGGCTTCTCCTGAATTCAGATAGGCTCTGCCCATTAGATTTCACTTTTTTGTTTGTTTGTTTGTTTTATTTTTTTGCTAATTTCAAACCAGTCCTAGGATTTTCACACAATCGGAGTGAAATTGGTGTCAAAATATTTGCAAGAGTCTGAATCTCAATAATTATTTAAACAAAAACCTGACATAAAAAATGCAGCTGTCCTATTCCAGTCTAATATTAGTAGTACAAATTAGTAGTACAAAGGTCAGGCTTTAACTTTAACTTTAACTAGCTGTCACTCCTGAAGGACATGTTCAGATTTCATGAAATTTAAAAGACTTATACCAGTATTGACTTTGAGGTAGCTTACCAAATGTAGCAGTTTTGTCAATATGGGGCATTATAATATGCAAATAACTGTTTCTCAATGACTGCTCTTCTGATCAAGATGAAATTTTGCATACTGCTTCTGTAAGCAAGCTGAAGGATTCCTAAGGATGACTCAAACATTGGCTAATGTTTTTCAGGTAATGGGCTAATCATAGAACTGGCTTCAGTGGACTTCTATAACGTTGATTCTTGTAGAAATAACTTTAAATTTAAATATCCTACTACTTTTTATGTTGCTGATGAACTGTAACACATTAGTCGTAGGACCTTTCTCCAATCTTCCCAAATTTGGTATCAAAATATTGATGAGACTGAAACATGTTGATATTTGTATGGTATATGACACTTACATACCTATCAATCCTTCCAAGGTGTACTGATTCATTCAAAACAGCTGAAAAAAAATTAAGACTTCTTTGAGTAATTCTTATGAAACTTGACATGAGTATTGATTTATGGACTTTGAGCTAGCATGGGAATTATAGGACATTTTTGCCAACAGAGCCCCTCTGACATATGAAAAGGTATTTAAAAACAGAAAAATGAGTCAATCCCATTGTGTACCAATTGTGCATGAGAAATGCAGTTTATACAGTGCAATACTTTGTGACTATTTCATAAAAAAAGTTCAATACGTTTTGTAAATCTTTTTTTAGCCTGATTTTTGATACCTAAATTAGTTGGGCAAATGCACCTTTCAAACAAGTCAGTGACCTTTTGATCTAGAGATACCTTTTAAATGTAAAAAATGCAGATCTTCTTGTAAATAATGATCAAAAATATGTGTATTTAACTATCAATCCCCAAGAGCAGGATTTTTATTAATAGGCTAAAACTTAGCCATAGAGTGTTAGATTATCACCAAACTTCAATGGTGTATATGAACATACTGTGAATGCAAGTACATTTGGGGTGAACTGACCTTGTGGGGGAACTATATTTCTTAGTCATGTCGAATCAGAAAAATAATATTTATATAAAGCAATTCAGCAGAGAAAATTGAGAGATTGGTTTCAAAATACAACATTCCTGGAAACAAAATGTCAAAACCAACCACAAAGGCTGGTGAACTTAATATGGCATGTCATCAGCAACCAAGTTGTGCAGATGTGATAAAATGATTGGACCCTTTACTTGCCACCTGCAGCTATAATAAATGTAATTCTAATGTATGTCATGAATTCCCTAGATGAAGGAAGTTGGACATTTCAATAGCAACACACCTCCCTTGATGGAATGACTGGGTACAGAAATTAGTTGACCAGAAAGGCCAGAAAAATAGCACAACCACAGCCTTCAAACCAGACAACAAAGCTGCTTAATGCTGACAGTTTTATTTTTTTTTCAAATACAAAATACAGACTCACTCTCAATAAATAACCATTTGATGAACTAATGCAGAATATAAATTAAGACACTGACACAAGCTTTACTGTAGTTACTAAGCATTTAGGTTTGGGTGTTTTTAGGACTTGGTGGGATGGTTACGAGAAAATATTGGCATATTAGATAAGCAGAAAAATACTATGGATGGGTTCAACACATGATGTGCGTACGAGAATTATGGAAATCGGGTCAGCTTTGGAATAGAGAGGAGCGTTAGGCACATACTAATAATATTAATACATTTTCAGAGACACACAATATCCATCCTGCCAAGGACAGGCAGTGATCAGTGAACCAGGCAGCCAGTAAGAGAAATAAAATCACCAAGAAAGTCAGGCTTTTTGCTGTTTGTTTTCAAAAAAATGTCCTTGACAGAACACAAGATATGACTGAATGAGCAAAGTTACATTTATATAGAGCCTTTCAAAGAACATACAATGCTTGAACTAATAACAGACACCTGTTCATTTCAACACAATGGGAGAAATTACTCTGCTCACAGAGCTTAGTAACGCCTTAGAGGAAAATTGGCTGCTGCACTTTAAAACACTGAGCGTTATTCTTAAAACACATAAAAGGTGCAAGATCACACGTTGTCGTGTGAGCACCTCAGTCGTAAAAAGGGCTGAGTTGTCATGAATACGCTATGATCAGGAGTAGTCGGCCGTACTGCTGCGGCATCCGGTCAAATCAACCGTCCTCTAAGAATCAGCGCAGTACTAGTTTTGGTAATAGCAGCATCTATGGACATAAACGGCGGCGAAACGGATGGTTTCTTTCTCGTCAACTTTATAGTCCATCACACCTGCTCCTATAGATCGGGATAAAATCTCCATACCAAAACCTCTGTGCATTGGCATGATGAAAATTTAGAGCGCGCAAATCCTTCACTTCTGAAACAGCAGAAATTATGTAATTTTACGCAGATTAAAAAAAAAACCCTCAACGCTAAAGACTGCTGTTGACGGAGTTTTAATGTAAATATAGTAGGTTGGGGAAGTGTAACGATGAGCAGTGTGTGGAAAAGAGTGAGATTTATTAGGGGCAAATCCAAAGTCCAGGGTCAAATTATTAACATGGAGAGTCCGAGAATTCACGATAAACTAAAGTAAAGAAAAGTGCACGAAGACAAACCAGGGATGCAGGCTATAACATTGGGGCGAGGATAAACATTCAGGCTTATATTCACATGCACGGAAGCCTCGATTAACAAACAGCAGCTGGACTTACAATAAATAGCAACAAGACTAAATTTTTGCTTTTTCCTTTATGAACTGCAGACAAAACTATATTTAACATTTGCAGATGTTCAAAAGAAAAGACAGAGGTGAATATAGAAATAATATTATTTATTTTTTATTTTATTCTTCCTTGGCTTCTCCTGAATTCAGATAGGCTCTGCCCATTAGATTTCACTTTTTTGTTTGTTTGTTTGTTTTATTTTTTTGCTAATTTCAAACCAGTCCTAGGATTTTCACACAATCGGAGTGAAATTGGTGTCAAAATATTTGCAAGAGTCTGAATCTCAATAATTATTTAAACAAAAACCTGACATAAAAAAATGCAGCTGTCCTATTCCAGTCTAATATTAGTAGTACAAATTAGTAGTACAAAGGTCAGGCTTTAACTTTAACTTTAACTAGCTGTAACTCCTGAAGGACATGTTCAGATTTCATGAAATTTAAAAGACTTATACCAGTATTGACTTTGAGGTAGCTTACCAAATGTAGCAGTTTTGTCAATATGGGGCATTATAATATGCAAATAACTGTTTCTCAATGACTGCTCTTCTGATCAAGATGAAATTTTGCATACTGCTTCTGTAAGCAAGCTGAAGGATTCCTAAGGATGACTCAAACATTGGCTAATGTTTTTCAGGTAATGGGCTAATCATAGAACTGGCTTCAGTGGACTTCTATAACGTTGATTCTTGTAGAAATAACTTTAAATTTAAATATCCTACTACTTTTTATGTTGCTGATGAACTGTAACACATTAGTCGTAGGACCTTTCTCCAATCTTCCCAAATTTGGTATCAAAATGTTGATGAGACTGAAACATGTTGATATTTGTATGGTATATGACACTTACATACCTATCAATCCTTCCAAGGTGTACTGATTCATTCAAAACAGCTGAAAAAAAATTAAGACTTCTTTGAGTAATTCTTATGAAACTTGACATGAGTATTGATTTATCGACTTTGAGCTAGCATGGGAATTATAGGACATTTTTGCCAACAGAGCCCCTCTGACATATGAAAAGGTATTTAAAAACAGAAAAATGAGTCAATCCCATTGTGTACCAATTGTGCATGAGAAATGCAGTTTATACAGTGCAATACTTTGTGACTATTTCATAAAAAAAGTTCAATACGTTTTGTAAATCTTTTTTTAGCCTGATTTTTGATACCTAAATTAGTTGGGCAAATGCACCTTTCAAACAAGTCAGTGACCCTTTGATCTAGAGATACCTTTTAAATGTAAAAAATGCAGATCTTCTTGTAAATAATGATCAAAAATATGTGTATTTAACTATCAATCCCCAAGAGCAGGATTTTTATTAATAGGCTAAAACTTAGCCATAGAGTGTTAGATTATCACCAAACTTCAATGGTGTATATGAACATACTGTGAATGCAAGTACATTTGGGGTGAACTGACCTTGTGGGGGAACTATATTTCTTAGTCATGTCGAATCAGAAAAATAATATTTATATAAAGCAATTCAGCAGAGAAAATTGAGAGATTGGTTTCAAAATACAACATTCCTGGAAACAAAACCTCAAAACCAACCACAAAGGCTGGTGAACTTTATATGGCATGTCATCAGCAACCAAGTTGTGCAGATGTGATAAAATGATTGGACCCCTTAATTGCCACCTGCAGCTATAATAAATGTAATTCTAATGTATGTCATGAATTCCCTAGATGAAGGAAGTTGGACATTTCAATAGCAACACACCTCCCTTGATGGAATGACTGGGTACAGAAATTAGTTGACCAGAAAGGCCAGAAAAATAGCACAACCACAGCCTTCAAACCAGACAACAAAGCTGCTTAATGCTGACAGTTTTATTTTTTTTTCAAATACAAAATACAGACTCACTCTCAATAAATAACCATTTGATGAACTAATGCAGAATATAAATTAAGACACTGACACAAGCTTTACTGTAGTTACTAAGCATTTAGGTTTGGGTGTTTTTGGGACTTGGTGGGATGGTTACGAGAAAATATTGGCATATTAGATAAGCAGAAAAATACTATGGATGGGTTCAACACATGATGTGCGTACGAGAATTATGGAAATCGGGTCAGCTTTGGAATAGAGAGGAGCGTTAGGCACATACTAATAATATTAATACATTTTCAGAGACACACAATATCCATCCTGCCAAGGACAGGCAGTGATCAGTGAACCAGGCAGCCAGTAAGAGAAATAAAATCACCAAGAAAGTCAGGCTTTTTGCTGTTTGTTTTCAAAAAAATGTCCTTGACAGAACACAAGATATGACTGAATGAGCAAAGTTACATTTATATAGAGCCTTTCAAAGAACATACAATGCTTGAACTAATAACAGACACCTGTTCATTTCAACACAATGGGAGAAATTACTCTGCTCACAGAGCTTAGTAACGCCTTAGAGGAAAATTGGCTGCTGCACTTTAAAACACTGAGCGTTATTCTTAAAACACATAAAAGGTGCAAGATCACACGTTGTCGTGTGAGCACCTCAGTCGTAAAAAGGGCTGAGTTGTCATGAATACGCTATGATCAGGAGTAGTCGGCCGTACTGCTGCGGCATCCGGTCAAATCAACCGTCCTCTAAGAATCAGCGCAGTACTAGTTTTGGTAATAGCAGCATCTATGGACATAAACGGCGGCGAAACGGATGGTTTCTTTCTCGTCAACTTTATAGTCCATCACACCTGCTCCTATAGATTGGGATAAAATCTCCATACCAAAACCTCTGTGCATTGGCATGATGAAAATTTAGAGCGCGCAAATCCTTCACTTCTGAAACAGAAGAAATTATGTAATTTTACGCAGATTAAAAAAAAAACCCTCAACGCTAAAGACTGCTGTTGACGGAGTTTTAATGTAAATATAGTAGGTTGGGGAAGTGTAACGATGAGCAGTGTGTGGAAAAGAGTGAGATTTATTAGGGGCAAATCCAAAGTCCAGGGTCAAATTATTAACATGGAGAGTCCGAGAATTCACGATAAACTAAAGTAAAGAAAAGTGCACGAAGACAAACCAGGGATGCAGGCTATAACATTGGGGCGAGGATAAACATTCAGGCTTATATTCACATGCACGGAAGCCTCGATTAACAAACAGCAGCTGGACTTACAATAAATAGCAACAAGACTAAACTAAAACAGGGCTTAAAAACATGGTCACATGAGCATTAAACCAGACACAAGTGCAAATTATGAGGGGTGCAGAAAACGAAACGAAGGAATGGAACCACAACAAGGGAGTAAATCAAAATAAAGACACTAGACAGGGAAACCGTGGAGACATGAACGCTAGGAGGGTGGTCAGTGGTGACAGGAAGCTTGTTTCAGTCATGGATGTCTTTGGCAAAATGAATGCAACTAAAATGCTTTCCTCATGTGTCCTAATAACCAAATAATAACCAAGTTCTTCTTTATTTCTAAATAATATGCCTTTCGGAAATTGTATAACTGCTTGTGTTATATTACTTTCTTTTATTCAGAAACACAGGAGACTCAGGTGAAAAGTGTGATGGAAATTATACACTTATTATTATATCCTAAAACTTGTCTCACCTAATCGTAGTCATCAGTTTATTAGATAAATGCATACCTATTTTTATGTTTGTGTTTCACATGTTCCATCCCTTTTCTTTTCTTTGAAAGAAAAATTCCTTAACTTAATCAAAGACTAGGATTAAAAAAATAATAATAATAAAATCATAGACAGGTCAGCTGAGCCCACTCCCTTGTCGTAATGTCCCCATATTGACAGTTAAATACCACATATTAAATACAATAGAGACTGGAGTGTCTTGTTTTTCTCTGAACATTCCACAGTGCATCTAGAATTTTAATAGTTGTTTATTTCTGCTCAGTTTTTCTGCTCTTATTTTAATTTGTTTTTGTCTTAAGGAGAAAAAAAAGGGCGACAAACGAGACCTGTGACCCCAGGGGGAAATCATGGATCAGATGCCTCAAACCAAGTCACTGTGTAAACAACACCAGGTTCATGTTTTAGTGTGAGGAATGAGTGCAGGAGTGTTTTGGAAGAGCAAATACAAACACTAACAAGAAGAGAACAAAGAAAACAGGAAGGAGAAGCTCCTTTCCTTTTTGAGTTACTTACTGAGTTCATTCTCATAGCAAGTTCATTACACCTTGTGTACTTGTTGTAGTGCAGTTTGCTGTTTCTATATTGGCTGAGAGAAGGAGCAGACCTGTTCCATTTACATTTAAACAACAGAATCTTGTCAGTGGAGGATGTACTTTCTCAAACCTTTTTAACTGGTATCTCGCCTCTGTGTCTCTCTGTGTTCGCAGGACAGGGACCACTGCACGCCTCGCACCAGAACACCTTTCCAGTGATGACTCCCCTCGTGTGGAATTAGTTCACAGCTGTTTAGTCTTATACTTATCCACAACTAGGATTAGTCCATTTACTATTTCTTAGAAGTGGGGATCAAGAACATTGGAAGACGTGAGTAGTTTTTTGGAGCAATACAGATCAATACATAAAAACAGGCAAATGACCTGGTTATACCCAAATACATCCATAAACATATCAAACAAAGTAATGCTTAGGTATGAATTTTCTTGACTTCGTGACCTATTATGAAGCTTAACTTGTTATGAAGTGACACATGTGATAATGTTCACACATTTAGCTGCAATTCTTTGTTTAACTTCAGAGGGTTAAATGGAGCTCACTCAGATGATGGTGTTGACTGCTTCAAGGATTTTCACTAGAAGTTATATAACTGCAAGTTATATTACCGATGTCTAAGTGTATGCAGCGCAGAATTCTTTATTCGTAATGTAATACATGTCCTATTTAATTCTACAAGATAAACAGGTTGGAAAATATTTGTGTAAAATAGATTATGATTATTTTTGGAACATAAAGCCATGCAAACATTGTAAGTGGACATCAAGGAAAAATATAAAATAAAAGAATAGTATAGCATACAGTTACAGGGTATTCCTGTTTTCATTGATTACTAGAGAAGCTCTTTGTCTCCCTCTTGTGGCCATTGTTGTCTGAGCCGATTGTTGTCTTGATTGTTAAGGGCCTTGCTCAGAGAACCAACAGTGGCAACTTGGCAGCAGTAGGGCTGGAACTGGTAAGCTTCTGACTACATGTCAAGTATCTTAACCACTGAGCTACCACTGATCACTGCTGGGGGTAACCATAAATGTTAGAATTTAAAATGTTGGATACTAAACTATTTAAAAAAACATTTTGGAACATTTATTTATTTCATTTCCCCTAACCTTTGACAGCACGGCTAGTCCAGACCTCTATATATGCATCTTCTTACCCCTTCTCTCTGCACACAAAAAATAAAACGCATTGAGAAGAGACTAATTGCCCAAAGGATAAAAAATAAAATGACATATATAATGATAAAAGGAAAAGGTAAATAGATAACAGTAGATGTGTTAATATAAAATCAAAAGTCATCTAAACAGAACTCAATGCAATAAGTGTGTTTTGAGATGTTTTTGTTTTGCTGTTGGTTTTTTTTTTTTTTTTTTTTTTTTTGCTTTCAAGTGCTAATGCCATTATGAGTTGCTAGACCATGAAGACATTTAAAGACATTTAAAGAATAATAAAATAATTAGATTTTGCTGTAAAAGACAGATGTCATGTTCACACTGCACAACTGCACTGCTTAATGTGAGCAGACATCTGGCAGACACGCTTATCTATAGCAACTTACAGTTTCAACTATATTACAGAGCTAGGTCCATATAGCGGTAGGAGTTTGATTCAGTTCAGTTCAGCTCACTCAGGCTTTCATTTCTGTTTTCTTGTCTTCAGGTTTTGTTTCATTGTCCCTAATAGGTCCAACTTGTGCTTGTCTACTCATGTCTCACTGTCCTCCTTTGCTTGATGTCACAACTTCATTGATACCTAAAGTGAATGCAGGAAATATCACATGTTCTTTGAGTAGGAATCAAACATCATTGCTCTAATACACTGGACTGATAGTGGACTCTGCCGAGGTACACCTACCCCTGATGTTGTGATGTTACTGAGCCTCATCCTGTCTCAGATGCCTTGGCTACTCCCATCATCCCCTGATGTCCCCTGTTGTAGCCCACACCACCTCCACCCCAACCAGCTACTCTCTGTTGCCCTTAATGGACGTTCTCTTGCGACTTGGGTCTCGGACACATGCACACTATCAGGACAAGACTAGAACCTCCAGAAAGTTGGTCTAAACATTAAATGCTTATTTCATTTTTTAATTTAGGTCTCTCTTTAAACAGCCAGAGGAGGATGGGGCCCCTTTGAGTCTTGGTTCCTCTTGACGTTTCTTCCTCATGCTCTAGGGAGCTTTTCCTTGCCACTGTCACCCTTGGCTTGCTTACTGGGGGCTTGGACTTGGACATTTGAAAAGCTGCTTTGTAATAGCACCTGTTGTAAATAAAATAAAATAAAATACAATTTTAAAAGTACTTTATAAATAAATTTTGAGTATTTGATTTTTATATGTAATCTTAAAATGTATAAGATAACTAAAATGTGTTTTTTAATCATTACATTTTTTCACTTAAAACAAATATATAATTTGGATAGTCCCAATAATCTAGAAAAATCAGATCTCATCATTACAGTGCCAACAACACATCAACATCACCAGACTTCAAAGCACTTGTCTGAGAGGAAGATTTGTATGCCTGTAATTCTGTTGTTGAAGAGCCTATAAAATCAAAATAGGCTTTTAAATTTGAAATTTTAAACTAAAATAAATACAGCCTTATTTTACATGCCTAAACACACACACACACAGTTACCTCACAGTGTGAATATTGTTGTTGGTGGAGACAGTATCATAGATCCTCTTTGCTGACACATCAATGATGTCATTGTGACTGAGGCTGAAATTAGATGGATTATAATTACCACATTGTTCAGGATTCCCAAACACACCTCCCTCTACTAAATCACCATGTAGCAGTACAAACACCTGTAGATTTATATATCAATGAATTAAATTAATGAACGAATGAATGAATAAACGAATGACTGAATTAGCAAATGAATGAATAAGCAAAGCAATAAATAGTATATTTGTGTCAGTGGACCTGAGTCATTAATGGGCAGATAATTATGCATTTTGACATTTTAAACAAAATATCAATTCTTTCAGTTCTTGTACAAATGACTTGTTATTTATCAGGCATGAAACTGTAAATCATAAAGAGTCTGTTATGCCTTATTTCTCTTTTTAATGAGAACATGTGTTTCTACAAGCAGTCTGGATATTCTGTAGACCACAGAGGTCCATCCTGCCAAGTACAGGCAGTGATCAGTGAACCAGGCAGCCAGTGAGAGAGGTCGTCATTTCCAAATAAAATCACCAAGAAAATCAGGCTTTTTGCTGTTTGCTTTTGAAAAATTAAGTCCTTGAAGGAACACAGGATATGACTGAATGAGCAAAGTTACATTTATATAGAGCCTTTCAAGGAACATACAATGCTTTACAATGAACACACACAGCTTCTACATTCAGTCACCCTGCCGGATTTTGTGTTAAATTGTGAGAAAAAGAGTAAAATGTGTTATATCTATGTTAGTGTTCACTGTGCACTCAACAATCAAGACTCTCTACACATCCCTCCTCCCGCTTGTCCACTCACTGCAGGATGTGGGCTTTGTGCTGGTGTGCGAACAGCAGCTGCAGGCAGTGGTCAGTGAGCTGACAGTGGCTAAGGTCCAGTTCTGAAAGCCCTTCAGAATGTTCCAGAAACAGTGCCAGTGACCTACAGGCCTGGTCCAGCCGGGTCTGACTGAGGATCACCATCTTACCCAGAGCCCGGGAGAGAACCACAGCGCGTCTCACACACTCCACATCAGTCCCCACACAGACAAGAGAGAGGAACTGGAGCAGCATGGCTTTATTGCAGCTGAACACAATCAACGTTCACCAACATGTAGAGTCACAAAACACTAACACACTCACATAACTACTAACATTAATGCTATTTACACACATTTTGTTTCAAATGATAAAATTATTTTCCTTTTTCCAGAATGTTTCCCTAGTTTGTGTGGTGTTGAGTCAGTGGCTTACTGAAGGGTGACTGTGTGTAAAATGGGGAAGAGTTGCCCTCACAGCCGTGTAGAGTGAGATGTGTGTGTGTGTGTGTGTGTGTGTGTGTGTGTGTGTGTGTGTGTGTGTGTGTGTGTGTGTGTGTGTGTGTGTGTGTGTGTGTGTGTGTGTGAGAGAGAGCTCTCTGGATGACCATGGAGACGACTCTGCAGTGCTCAGTGCTCAGAGTCAGTGTGTGTTTCTGTGTGTCTGCTGTGAGGTCCAGAGCAGAGCAGCAGGAGAAATCCAGTCTGTGCTGCAGAGCGAAGAGCAGATCTGTTGCTGCTGCCCCCTGCTGTAGTTCAGAGACACTGTAGCAGTGGAGCAGCCTCAGCAACAGCAGCCTGTCAACACGGAGAAAACAAAACACACACAGACATTGGCAGGGCAATTAATTTCAGGTTAATATAAATATTTCACCTAAATTTAACAATTTCCTCCAGAAAGTCATTTTATTCTGAAGTAAATATCCATGGATATTGCTGATTACCTGACAGGAGTCTCAATAAAACCTAAATGATGCTGGCACAAAATGACTTTTGAGGAAACTCGTGAAAAACACATAAACGTACATAAACGTTTATATAACACTCCCTAAACAGACCAGTTCTGTGTTAAAATTCTGATTGTGAGAAAAGTTCAAGCCTGAGACGGGAGACGTGTTAGAGCAGTGGCTCAATGCTCTCCAGCTCCGCCTTTGGTATGGAGGTGAAAAGCAGGCTGAGAGAGACTGCTGTGCAGTGCTGGAGGGTGAAGCGCAGGGCAGCACAGTGGACAGAGTCCAGCTCTCTGCTGTTCAGGTTGATGCAGTTCTCTGCTGAACTCAGCAAGCTGGACACACAGTGATCAGAGCCAGTCTGATAGATCTCTCTGAAGATGGACAGTACAAAGCTGGAGCTCAGCCTGGGGAGAACACACACAGACACACATTTCCAGGTCTCATGCTGTACAGTATAATTAAAGTGTTTGGACTGTTACTAACTGTGTGAACAATCTGAGCCACACAACACATGACTGTATTCTCTCACCTTCTGATCTGAAGTCTGGCCAGTACAGGCAGAAGGTCTCTGGGGTTTTGTTACTTAATGTTGGGGATGTGTAGTGATCCGATGAGCTGGTTGAAGCTCGTCTACTTTGCCGTAACGTCACCCATTCGCCTTGCTGTCTGGATGCGTACTTCTAGTGCTAGAGTCTTCTCTGTCAGACTAACAATTCATCTACACTTCTCACAGATAAAACTGCTACTAATGACGAAGAATAAACATGCTGCATTCAGTGCTCTGAACCAGAACATAAGTCATGATGAAAAGCAAAATGTTAACATTACTTATGTTTGTGGTAGTTCCTTAGATATAGTTTGTGATGATAAAGTAGCTTTCCATGGAATTTACCAGTTTCCAGGTAGAAAGTAATTAAATACAACGAAAAATTTGTTAAACAGATAGAGAGCAGTAAGAGCTAGTATGCTGAAACAGTTTCAAAAACAGGAAGCTTCCTTATGAAGGAAAGAGGTTGTTATGAACCTCACCATTTTGACAGCGAGTATTAACCATGGCTATAAAACCATGTGAATAATTCAGTTATGGGATTAATCCACAAAATAGCACATCAAATCTAATTATTTGGCCAGTACAGGGTTATGCAATATTCCTTCATCTCAGCAAAATGCAATAGCTTGACTTCCTTAACTGATTAATAATTAAAAAATATCTTTCTTGACTATAAGAATATATCTTACCCATTAGACAGATTAAACATCCAGTGAGTGTGTATCCTGGCATGTTAATGTAAAAGGCAGCTCCTACTGGATTTGGGGAAAGATTAGTAAAAGATTTCAAGTATCTGCAAAGCAGAAAACTGCCTATTCAACAGGCATGAATGATGTGCTACCGAAGTAGTTGTGTTATTTGCATAGCCTAATTAATATGCATGCAGATCATGTTCTATAGAACCTATATTGTTATATTAAAATTTCACTATTGCTTTTTTGCTTCACAATTGTTACACATAATTGCTGCACCCGATACAAGGATAGGAATTCCAATTTATTCATACTGGACAGAAGAATCATTAATGGCTGCTGAGTGAAGCACTTTCATTGAAAATTCATCCACCAATTAAAATTTTTATTTATTTTTTTATTTTTTGTAACCACATCAGCCAGGAATACATTCCAGCTCTGTTTTAGAACACTGGCTGTGATTCATTACATTTTGGCAATTGTGAAAACAAACTGGATGATACTTCTAAAAGTAATTGTGTTTGCAGTTTATTTGCACAGTTACATAAACAACACTGGTAGCATAGTCAACTGGCTTGATGGTTTTCCAGTGCACGACACTGTGTTACCAGGGCTGGCCCAAGCCTGTGTGGGGCCCTATGCAGAAATCTTAGCTGCCACTGACATAACACAGGTAAAAAATCAAATAGAAATAAATACATGGTCTTTGGCACCCTCTTGGTGGCTTTAGCAGGCTCTTGTTTTGCTTATATGGCAGGACAATTGTTCTGCTGTTATCCTACCTATAGAGCAGTCCTATTTAGATTTAATGCATATATGTACATCAGCGTTAGCCCAGGTTTCTGGTGTTTATTTTAGATGCATTTTTGGTTGTATATATTATAATTAGGCTACTGTGGACAATTTAATACCATATAGCTACAGCACCTGTACTTCACACACATGTAGTAATCGGATCTAGATAGTTGCCAACCCTATTAAAATATTAGGTTTATAGTATAATATTTGAATTAAACAGACAAAGCATTAATCACAATCATTTGCATGATGATTAAATCTTGAACCAAAAATGTATCAGAGAGCTGTAGTGTTTTTCACAGACACACACCCAATTAAACTGTGCTTGACCATTTCTTGCCCTCTATATCATTCTCTGCAGTTTACTGAGAAAGACCTGACACTGGGTAATGCCATTGTCTCTTCGAAGGCCAAAACAACAACAATCTTGGTTATCAAAGATTCACTCCACCCTGACCACAGCCTCTTCTTTTAGAAATCTGCAGAAATAAATATATGAATTTATTACCCCCCATCAGTGGACCTTTAGAGCTTTATTATTCAAAATAAGACAGACAGATGAACAGACAAACGCAAAATGTATATATAATATTTTTAAGTATTCCCCATCTGCACCATTACAGGAATAATGTGTGTGTGTGTGTGTGTGTGTGTGTGTGTGTGTGTGTGTGTGTGTGTGTGTGTGTGTGTGTATGTATGTATGTATGTATCTATGTATATGGTTATGTGTGAGTACATGTATGTTGGATTGTATATGTACACGTATTAGAGTGTGATATTTAGCGTTTATGGATTGGCTCTGTATGGATTTTATCAAAGGTGTCCAGTCTAGATTATTGGTTCTGTTATTGATTAATTCTGAGAATTATTCTATTGATATATAGTCTATCAATAGATTTTTCTACTGGGTGACACTAATATTATTTTTTGTTTTCCAGTTCATGAGTATGTTTTTTTGTTTGTTGTTTTTTTGCAATAATATTTTTATTATATCAATATAATAATGTTATCCATAGTATCCTGTCATATTGGATGATGATATGTCTCCTAGGAGACATAAAGATGGTGTTGGATGGATATGGTTATTTAAAGCATGGGATATGTTGGTGATGCACTATATTGGACTGTTTGCACTTGTGTAGCATGTTGTCTGTTGCACTGTTGTTTTTATGTTGCACCATGGCCCTGGAGGAACATTGTCTCGTTTTTGTTGTGTACTTGTATATAGCTGAAATGACAATAAAACCTCTTGAATTTGAACTCGAACTTGATGATGACTTGCCAAAATTGCTTGATAGGTGTGCTCTGCCACGTGGCGTGAATGTAATCGTCAACTGTGTTTTGAGTAAAGTATGTACAGATTGCTGAGCTTGTGAAACCAATTTTAACCATCCAATGTGTAGTATAATGTACTCTGTATTATTTTGTACTGAATGCATTGTAGGTTAGTATTGCTGTCATGTGGTAATGATTATTACACATTTTAATCCAAACTGCAGCGTCGGGGGCTGGTAATGAATCTTCCTCCCATTGTCTCGATGGGAGAGTAACTGTGAGATTTGATTTCACTACTATTTTGTATATCTTAGATAATAGGTTTTTTGTATTAAGAATGCTTGTTTATAAATTCTGATAAGGATGTAGGTATCGGAATTGATTTTTGAACACATAGGTGATCTTAGCTGATGGTATTGTAGGAACTCGGGGCTTTCTATAGCATATTTTGGGGCTAGTTGTGGGCGTGACATGAAACAAGTCTTAGGATAAATATGTTTAAGGTTTGTAATGCCTTTTTCTATCCAAGATGTAAAGTTTAATATTTTTGTTCATGGTAAAACCTGGATTGTTCCAAATGGGAGAATGAATAGTTCGTGTGAGTGTGGAGTTTGATATCTTGTGGAATTTCCACCAGACTGTTAGTGTCATGGCCACCTTCAAACTGTTGAAACATGGATATTTTTGAATATGAGTCTGGGCACATTTGAAACACCTGCCGCAAACATTACTGACATTATATCTTGTTTATGTGATTGGCTGTTTGTCTAGCCACAAGTACTTTTTGATTTATTTATTTTTTAATTTGGCAATTTTATATATAACAGCAACAAATGACATCTTAAGTTTTATGACAAAATGTACAAACAAGCTGGCCTGAGAGGTGTGTAGCGGGATATGACTCAGTGCATCTCTGGTGCTGCTTTTGATGAGTACAGTGTCATAAGTGTGTCTGTAGAGCAGCGCAAACAGGGGATACAGCTTCTTCTCCCGGAGGTTTCCGATAAATATGTAGATATGTTAGTATGTAATAGAAAGACAGCTGCCCATCCTCATAGTCTAGGTACATGCCCACAATTCCTGGGCAATTGTGTCAGGGGCAGAGGGGTCTCAGGCTTGGTGCAGGTGTACGACTTCTGGATGCTCCTCCAGAGCACCCAGAAACCCTCATAGTGGGTTTCTCAACTTGCTCAGACTCAAATCTGAATATCGACGTCCAAAAGGTCTTAGAGAGGAACAAAAAACACAACTCATTTGATTAAATTGTTCCAGTATAAATATGGTTACCAAACATGCTTTTAAAAATATACTTCCATGTAGATGGTACCCTACAGGGTAGTGTTGGAACAGTGTGTATAGGCTTAGCGTCATGTTGTGGCCCCGCCCCCTCCTCAAATATCTTGGTGTTTGTGCGTTCGTCTTTGTTGCCACACCCTCTCGTGTCGTTCGCCTGTTCTCTGTTATGTGTAATCGGCTTGGGTGTATATATGTCTCGTGTGTCATAGTACATGTGTTGGTGTTTGAGATGTGCACAGTGTTTGAGCTTTGTTGTATGTTTTGCATGTTTGCAAAAATAAAAGTGCGTTTCATCGTGCCTCGTCCCTACATCCTGCTTATCCTCGCAACGTCACAACTAGACCACTTTAGATGTAACTTAGAACCTCCAGTGACCTCTGTATGTGTTTCTTTAGTTGTATGAGCTCCACTGGAGGACTCTGAATAGTTGACAATGGAAGAGGGGTATATCAGATTCACCCCTTCTGCATCGGTGTGACAGATTAACACACTGCATTAACGTTTAGAAATAAAAACATATGGTAAACACAGTCTAGAAAATATTACCTTGTAACAATTCATTCAGTATATGAACTGTTTTCTGTGTCCTTATGTCTATAATTTAAAAGTAATAAAACATTTAAATGATAAATAAATTACAATGAATGTATAAATGTTCACAAATAAGAAACTACATTGGTCTGCACTTTTCTCCACAGATTCAAGGAACTCATGAAAGTTGGAAGCTATAAAAACACATAATACAGAATTATAGACTGACTGATGTGTGAGCAGAAAGATCACTGTGATGTTCTCATATCTAAAGCACTCAAAGCATTGTTGTTGTGTAAATGAACTGTGATCTGATTGGTTTAAGGAAATAGATTCACCTACTTTGAAGTTCAAGTTTTTATCAAAAGGTTAGAACTGGTTGACTATACTTTGTCTGTCCTGCAACAGGAAATTTAAACATTTATATCCAAAGTATTACGCGATAGAAATCAATTCAAGACTACCCGTTATTGACCGCTAGATGGCGGAAGATACGAAGAAATAAATGAGTCCAGAGCCTCCTGCCCGACTTTACGGTGAGACTCTGCTATTACGTCATTAAAACGCTAAAGAAAAAAGGCCGCCATATTTGTAGTTCCACAACGTGAAAAGGCGTCATTTTGTATGCCGAAGAATGAATAAACACCATGCCATGCCTTGAAGACGACGAAATTGCAATTTATTTAGCTAGCCATAAGAATAAGAATAGCTGTTTAATTTACATAATCACAAATATATTGCATGTACATACAGCTACATTTCAGTCGATCAAAATGTTTCACGTATTTATAACCGCAACTTTATGTTACAGTGGTCATATCAGAGATTTACCAATATAAAACGCAACAGGTGTCGTGTTCTGTAATAGAACATTTTAACATTTATATCCATATTACACATAACCAAGGTGTAATATAACCATATGTACTGAACAGACATGAACAGCCTGTGTATTGTGAAAATACATGTATGTGTCTTCTACAGCAATTACTGTGCCCTGCACACTTTAAGTTTGGCATGAAGTGTTTGCTTTTTCCAAAGCAAGTAATATTGAATTATTCTCATAGAATAAATTTCACAAAGACATGGACTTCTCGGTTGACCGTAGAAATATGTTTTTTTTTTTTGTATTTAATTTATTTAATGCGAATCGTATGTAGGTTACCACTGCTAAGCTTCACCAATGTCAAGGTAAGACCTCGAAAGGACGCAGAAAATTATTTTAATAACAGCTTCTGCTGATTTATTCAATAACTGTATGACACCGTTTGAGTGTACGTACCGACTGAAAACAAACTCAAATTATTAGAGACACTCTTACTGCGTCTCCACATTGAAACATATCAGTTAGTTAGCTAGGCTGGCTAACTAGCTTAGCTTTATTAGCTAGCTAAGATAATGGCGAAGAGGATTACGTTAAAGAACCCCCGCTCTACAGTTGTGCACATACAGGAAAATTAATGAATAGTATGGTAATACACGCATTTATTGGAACAGTTATGTAGCTAATATGCATTTGTAGTATGTGCGCCTGGCGTAGAAATGAGTCTTTGTTAGCCCATTAAGGCTATCTTAGCTAGGCTAGTTCGAGGAAGCTAAGTGCTGGTTGCTATGACAACGGGCTTGGTGTATTTTGCGAGCTTGTCGGCTACATAAGACAAGTGTTTATTGCTTTACTGCTGCGGTGAACTGTTATTATTGTAACACTCTGCTAATGCCAGATGTGTAGAATAACTCACTAGTGATGTTTACTTCGAGACTTTGGCAGTTTTAAGATGGCTAGAAAGCGAATGAGCCAGCAAGCTGTCCAAGCTAACATGCAACCTTCTGTACATCCCGGGTACTCCCAGCCCTTATCAGGACCCCACAGTTCCCTTTGAGAACTCCCTGGTATCACGATCATAACTTTGGACAACCAGTTGTCATTCTCAACTCATGTTTCAGATTTCCCCTTTGTAACATACGAAGGATTCGGCCCCTTCTCTCGCAGGAAGCTTACCCGGGTGCTTGTGCGGTCTCTTATGATCTTAAAGCTGAACTACTGCAACTTACTACTTGCTGGTCTATTACTACTCTAGTACTTATTGTTTATTGCACTTATCAATGTTTAAGGTAGACCTTATGTATTTTGTACTTCTTGTTAGGAACTGGTTCAAAGTGACAAGTCCTTCAGGTTCAATCTCCTCCAAGTTACCCTCTGCCCTCCGTCCTCTGTAGCCGGATCCGGGGAAGTCAAGAGATACTGACAACAAGGTAGTGAATCAAGAGAGTTCCACTTTATTGAGGAAAGCACAGAGTATATATGTGTCCTATATCTACTATCTAAATCTACAGGATGATGGGGAAAAGTGAGGCATGTTCTAAGGGTCTACGTAGAAAGGAAAGGGACAAGGTTATTAAAGATTAGATGTTCTCTGCATGAACGAGCCACGAGCTGTTCCCTTGCCCGCCATTAGCCACTCCTGTGCTTAAAGAGAGACGGAGAGAGAGAAAGAGAAAGGGAGGGGTAAAGGAGACAAGAAGAGGGAGCGGATGACCTCGGGCGACCAGCTTGTGGTCAAGCCGCCATGTCATGGCTGATAGGCAGAGACCTTGCGTTGGGTGCCTGAATAGAGAAAGGCTCCAGTATCTAACACTTCTAGGCATCAGCAGTAATCCCTGTATTTCTACAGTATTCTAGATCATTGCTATATTGGACTCTAACCTATTGGACTGGCTAGGATGTATTCTATGAATAAATAACAAAGCACTTTTGTAAGTCGCTCTGGATAAGAGTGTCTGCTAAATGCAGTAAATGTAAATGTACAAGGAAAGCCGACACTAGCAGGCAAACCGAGCATTGCACAGGCCATATTTGAAATTCCCACAATGCTTTTCTCACCGAGCGTATGTCCGGGCAATAACGTCAGTTGGTCCTACCAGACAATTATCAGCATGACGAGAGTCTTTCATATCAATAAATTCTGACAACACTTTGAAAGTGATAAGCAGTGGTTAGCTCGAAAGTTATTCATAAACAAGCACGTTGAAAATTACGAAACAAGAGACTTAGATCAGCTGTTGTCTCTATCGATGGTGTGGGTGACCCATGTGTTCTTAGGATGCAGGTAGGGTCTAACGCCTTCTGTGCTGAGTTGCTGTTTCCATATTTTAAAAATAGAACGCATTGTTAAACGGCATCTGTAATAGTTAAGGAAAGTGCGTTATAAGTATAAAGTGTTACAGTAAGTGTTTTGGCCCCTGACTGCCATTAGGACAAGCCAAGACAACCACTCACTACGTTAGCTTATCTACTTGTTAAATCAGCCTGAAATTAAGATACAGATAAAAGTGTTGATTTTTATACTAACATTTTAACAACTTCAGCCAAAGTATTCAGAATGTAAATGTTTGGTCTAGCAGGTATGTCCCACAACTGATGCAGAGAGTGCATGTCATGGCAGAGGGGATTCATGTTGGCAAAATGCCCTCCTACAAATTAGTCTCAAATACTGAAGCAAAAAAGAGGCCAAATTCATCTGATGGAAGTAAGTCTAAAAGGGCTTCTTGATGATGTTACCCTGGTGACTTGCATTCTTTCCAGATGCTCAACAACCACTAAAAGTAGTGCATTGCTAAAAACTTCTACTTGTTGTGCTGGAGGTGTTGAAAATATGGTTTCCTTGTCATTGTCAGTCTGATTTTATAAGGTTGCACTGTTTTACAGTCAGAGTGAAATAAGTAACACTCTCCATTTAATATATATATTTTAAATGTTAAAATTCTTAACTATGTCAGTAACTATGGGTATCGATAGGAGCTGAAACTGTGCATGTGTTGCCCCTCTGAGGAGATGAGCCAATGAGGAAGATGCCCGTGTTCAAATTTGGCTCTAGACCACGCTTTGAGCTGGTGCACTTTGTCAGCGGTTGAAGTTGCAGCAGCATTGGCGGAGTGGGACGCAATGGTGAGAAGGAGAACGAGAAGGATCTCAGCAGTGAGAAGCTGAACAGCGGCAAGCAGCGGGAGGCCGGAGACAAAGCCTCTCCTCTCCCTTCTCTGACACAAACACAGTCACGTGTTATATACTCACATAATCCAAAATCTAGCATCTTTTATTTGCTGTTAGCTGGCGAAGAGTAATCAGTATAGTCAGATTCCTTTAATGTAAACACTTGGGAAAATTCCTGCCATGATACCACTTTGGACACAGGGAAGATCTGATAGTAAATATTCTGGCAGGGACAGGCCATGACGGCTTAGGAAAGTTTATAATGAAGGTTAATTACACAATTCCATAAAATATAGATTCAGTTAAAATGATCAAACTTTTAAGTCATTCACTTTTATTTTTATGTAGCTAACCCTTTCTTACCAACTTAGTACAATGACAGGAGTTAATCAGAAATGCTCTCATTGGTATTTCTGCTTGAATTGGCTTGACTTGGAAATGGTTGGCTGGAAAATTCTTGCCATGAGATCACTTTGGACACAGGGAAGATCTGATAGTAAATATTATGACAGGGTGAGGTCATGACTGCTTAGAAAAGTTTATAATGAAGGTCATGAAAGGTCAGTTTTGACTAATTGCAAAAAACGCCATGTAAACATTAGAATGGGAAAGTCAAGCGGTCTGAGCGAAGCGAACTGTGAACGAGGCATGGAACAGATTAGCCAGGACCAATATTTTGAAAGGGATCAGAAGAGGATGACATCAAGAATCATTCTGATGATCAAGTGGCGCACGGTCAAGCAAACTGCAGCCAGATACAATGCTGTTGCTCCAACTAACATGTCTGAAGGCACACCATGGGTCCTCTGAAATCAGTAGATGTTTGAACAGAAGGGCTTACCTATGTATTGTGACCAAGTGCATCCCTTCATGCAGCTGCTTAAACTATGGCAGAAGGACACTAAACAAGACAAGAAACCCTGCCGCAAGGGTTGTATAATCACGGATTTGTTCCAGTATCAAGACAGCAAATTTTCAATGTTTCCCTGGCCTTCACATTCCCCAGATCTTAATCCTATAGAACATCCCTGGGTAAAGGTATAACAGGCAGTTTAGAACATGTCAGTCCCTCCATGTAATTTGAGAGAAAATATCCTATGAAGATTGGACCAAAAGGAAAAGCACATTTGGTAAATATGGGAAAAAGAAAAACGAAAAGACGAGCCCAGATCCCTGCCAGAATATTCACGCAGCTTGTGCTATTGTTCACTTGCTGCTGTCGGAAGGGTGTTAAGAGAAGGAACACGACCTCAGAGGATGACTTCTTTAAGGGTAAGTTCTGACCACAGCCACCACTTGGATGAACTGTGTGTGTGTGTGTGTGTGTGTGTGTGTGTGTGTGTGTGTGTGTGTGTGTGTGTGTGTGTGTGTCTGAGAGAGAGAGATCTACGTAGAAGTGTTCTAAGTATCTATACAACGCTAATAAGACATTTTCTGTTACTTTTTAAACAGATACTAGAACAAAGTATTTAATGAAGAATTACTTGACTACTGAGGGAACTGAATCAGCCATAGTAAGTAAAGTAGAACCAAGACAAATGATTTAAAGCCAAACTGAGGCAGGGGACAAAAGCCACAAAAAATGGAAAAACAGCTATGGTGAACAGTGATGCTAATTGAATGCTTGTACTTAAGTACACTGAATGTCTCTGAATATAAATTACAAATGCATTTCAACAAATGTTCGAGAAATTAATTAAAAACACTAATGTAAATGTATTTAGAATATATTTAGGACACATACATTTAGCATATGCAATCTTTGTCAGTTACAGGAAAAAAAAATACTGTTGGTGGGTTTTTTGTTTGTTTGTTTTACATTCTCCTTACTATAGAATTAACAGTCGACTGTTCGGTGACTTTGCATGCTGAGTTGTAACACTGATTATTAGTATAATTGTGGCGAGAATCAAAATCAACACTAGCTAAAATGACTGAATGCATTGGAATTTATTATTCCAATAGCACAATTTGAATGGGTCTACGGTAGCTTAGTGTGTCAGGTCCTGTTATTTCTGTTGAACATTTGATGCTTGGGGGCACATTTTTACATCATTAGGCTTGCAGGCTATGTGATAACGGCTATGCGATAAAAAATTGTATTTGTTTCCTTTCCAGTCCAATTCAAATTATAAATTACAAATGTATCAAAATGTAATTAAAGTCATATTTCAATTAAATGTATTTAAATACTGTTCAACAATATTTCTACTCATATCTACAGGTGGAACCTAAAGATATGAATTTCAATGAGAGGGATAAATGTATTGAGGACCTGGAAGCCATGTTTGCTAAAGTGAGAAAGTCTGCAGTGGAGCAGAGCAATCCTAACGCTTGTTTTCCATAAATTCTCACAATGCTATGAACTATGCATTTCAAGTAGATGTAATTAAATATTGCTTAACACTGTTTCTCTTCATAGTTGGAGGCGAAACTGAATTCTTTCATAAAGATGCAGTATGATACCTGTGAACATAATATGGGCCAACTGATTGAGGAGATGGAATCCACAGTTGCTAGAGTGAGAAAGTCTGCAATGCAGCAGAGCAATCCTAACACTTGTTTTCCATAAATACTAACAATGCAATTAAATATGCATTTCAAGTAGATGTAATTAAATATTGCTCAACACGGTATTTGTGTCTGCAGGCGGCCAAACTGTTAGGATTCGACGCCATACTTGCTAGGGAGAATATGGCTGCATAACCTCTGACAACAGCAATAAACAGCATTAAAAATACTCTGACATTTTTCAGTCTAATCCCTGCCTATGTTGCCTGCAACACAGTCAATTAAACCATGGATAGTAATTATATCTTATTTTTTTGTCTCACAAACATTCTGAATGTAACATTTCCTACAGCTTTAAAGATACAATCACCATACTTGGCACCCACACTATTTTTTTCCTTGATGTCCACTTACATCTATGTGGCTTAACAATCACAATTCATTTTTACACAATCAATTTCCAACCTCTATATATATCGCTCGGAATTCAACAGACACCTGACTCAAGTATTTTTATTTTAATTTCCTCCATGTTGTTTATAATAGGCCTACAGTAAGAAATCCTTTTAAAGGTGATCGCCATTTCTACCACTGTATACTGTTGAAGCATACAAGTTTTTATTCAGTGACAGATATGTCATTTTTGGGGATTAGGTACAGCGCGTTTTGTTCAGGACATTCGCTGATATATGTTCTAAATGGGATTATAAAATAACTAGCTAGCTAGCCATGCATTTAGACAGAACCTGAATTGTGTTAAATGGGGATTTTTATCCCATGTTTTTTAGGCTGCGATATGTACCGCCTAGTATAAATAAATACGCAAGAATGCAGAGCACGAATAGTCCATAGTTTATTTTCCCTTCTATATAAGCCCGCAGGTTCATAGGTGACTAGCTTTTATAATGTCATGTGTAATTTGAGCATAATGGTGGAAACTTCAAAGAACAATATGGAAAAAAAGGAGGGTTGTTTACATAATTGCCCTTGAAAAAGTTTATAAGAATTAAACTCGTGTACCCCTCAGACATTCTCCAGAGGGTCCCTCAAAAGCATGTTTATATTTAAGTTGCAATAAAGGACAGGACAAGCTATTCTCTTCAACTAATTCTGATATCAAGTGGAAACAAGTTGTCAGGTTCTGGTCCGCACCCAACCAGGAACGCACACACAGACACGTACACACATATCCGCACAAATCACCTACCACGACCACTGCTCGGTTCACAATCACACACTTATCGACCATCACGATCACCTGCTACTAATTAAGTCTCTCCCTATTTAAACCCCTCACGTACCATCCTCCAGTGTTTCCCATTTAGCATACTGTGGACTAAAGCTGAGCCTGTCTTCATGAGCTTCCCCACATCTGTGTTTTTAAAACTTTTTGGCAGTGCTTTGTGTGAATAATATCCTGCCTTTTTATCCCTCACTCATGTCTTGCTCAGGTGTCAATATGTCACACAACTAAATTAGTGTTCTATTATTTTCTTAGTTTATACAAGAAGTACAAATATGTAGCTACCTAATGTTTATAATGTGTATTGTTTCTTATATTGTTAACATTAAAATGTAAAACCAAGTGAAAACATTTAAATGTAAAAACAGGTTTGACACTGCTTTGGATCTAGTGAAAATACTAGAAGCTGTCAACACCATGACCTGAGCAGACTGCATTTAACACAGAGAGAGCCAGAGACGATGTACGACAACAACCAAAGGTATTCAGATCTTAAGGGAATCCTTTTACTTAGTCTTCAATTATGCACTCCATAGATGTCATGAGGGACAGCCTCACAAGAAAGGAGGCCTGGTGCATGGCATGCAGTGGTGCCTATCATGCGAACACAGAGAGACAGAGACAAGGTAGCAGACAACAACCAAAGGTGTTCAACTGCTGTCAGGTCTTTCTCAGTAAACTTCAGAGAATGAAGTACAGGGCAAGCACTTGAACATGCACATGTTCTTCCCTGGATACAGACACTTTGCCTCAAAGACAGTTGCCTCACAGGTTTGTTCCAAAATGACTTACCTTGTCCCTTATTCCCTTATGCAACAGGAATCGAAAAGAAAGGTGTGAGCAAGTACACCCTCCACTGACAAGCTCCTGTTTTTTAAGTGTAAATGGATTCTGTGACTTGAACAAGTCTGCTCCTTCTCTCATCCAATATAGAAATTGCTCACTGAACTACAATAAGTGAACAAGGTGTAATGAACTTGCTGTGAGAATGATCTCAGTAATTAACTCAAAAATGATAGGCTCAGAAGTGTTGATTTTTTTTAAAGTAGGAAGGATTTTGATATTTCAAGCTTGCCAGCAGAACTAGCTAGCCTAACCTGGGATGACAGCCAATGCACAGCATCACAGCTGGGGGAAACGGATGTGAAATGTCAGTTTAATCGGCAAGGCTCAAGGCAACAGGGTCCTGTCCCTTGACTGAGCTTGATCTAGAGGTATTTCAAGAAACTTCTCAAGCACACTTTAGTGGCAAAGAACAATATTTTCACTTGAACAGGGACCTCAGATTAAAAGTCTGATGCTCTACTGACTGAGCTATTCAGGATAGAAGCAATATCAGAAACATTACAAGTGCAATGTACATGTATGCAAAGAAAATTGAGTTCATGTGTATCGCATTAAGATGTCAATCTGCCTATGGAACATAACACCTCTTACGAGGCTCGATTTTTGCTCTCAAGCTGCGATGGTTTTGTCATGTTGTCTAAGAGAAGAGGCTTTGGTCGGTGTAGTGAGTCTTTGATAACTAAGATTGTAACTAAGATTGAAACTGCTCACCGCACTACATCGAGTACACAAGGTGTAATGAACTCGCTATGAGAATGATCTCAATAAGTAACTCAAAAAGGAAAGGCTCATCATGATGCATTAGCTGACAGTCGGCACTCCTACACAAGTGTGAATGTTCAACATTCATTCAAGCATCTCGAGGTCACAGTCTGTAGTGTGTACAAAAGGAATCTAAAGGAAAGGTTTGAGCAAGTGCATCCTCCACTGATAAGAGAGTCCATTTGTTTAAAATGTTCTTTGATCTGAAGGTCATATTATTTTGCCCCCACTTACGAAGAACTTGAATGTTGGAAGAATACAACAGGGGAACTTTCAGTTGTACTTCACATGACTGACACTGTGTAGACTTTAACTAATGTACAGTTGTGTAGCTTTAGAGTTGTGTACAATTAGAGCAAGTGACCTAAGCAACATGTATTGCATACACAGTTTGCCTTAACAAACCTATCACTTCATCATGGTCAGAATATTTGTTATAGATACATGTAATGCTTCAGCATTGCTACTAGTTCTAATACACTCAAACTAGTGCACCAGAGTGGGTGATGGTAATGGTACTGTTAGAAGCAAACCTATATGACTGGGGTTGGGCTTCCACACACTGTCCCTTTCTCCCAATTCACAGAGCGGAAACGACTCGTTTTCAGCCTGGTTTTTTTTTTTTTTTACACAACCAATTTCCAACCTCTATATATATATCGCTTGGAATTCAACAGGCACCTGTTGCTACTGCACCTTTAAGACGGATGTAAGATAAATGAGCTCCTTTATGATTGGCTGCCCTGTATTGTGCTTCATTCAAAACTGACTCAGAGCTGAATTGCCTGAGAAAGGCAATTTAATTGGGTGTGCTAAACCTCTATAGGCTGAATAGGCAGAGATAGGTAAATAAAGTGTTCTTGTGACATTAGAAATACAAATTTCAAAAGGGCCATTTTTGGCAGCTTAACTGACATAGTTAAGAATTTTAACATTTAAAATATATATATTAAATGGAGAGTGTTACTTATTTCACTCTGACTGTAAAACAGTGCATATTGTGTTAAATGGGATTTCCATCCCATGTTTTTAAGGCTGCCTTATGTATAAATAAATATGTAAGAATGCAGAGCATGAATAGGTCAGTCTTCCATTCTGTATCACATACCTACCCTTGATAACACCGTGGTAAATGGAAAAAAAACCAACCCTTTTTACTCAGTTGTCACTACTTCGAATAGACTTCACGCTAATCTCATAGAAGTCCACCCCTTTCCGTGTCCTCCGGAAACAGCACTTCCGTTGTGTTGTGACAGGATTTATTCCTGAAGTTGTATGCGTTTTCTAAATTTGCACTGCATTTCTAAAGTGTGTTACCACTTTGATGAATATGCTTTGTGTATTTGCAGCATGATGGGTTTTCCAGGACACCGTAATTTATGCATGTTTAATTCCATCTTTTATTCACGTACTAAGCCCAACTCTATAGGCTAATATTTATAAAACCGAGATAACCATAGAAGCGTCTTCATCTGTGCTTGATACTTTCACGGAAAAATGGAACTGCTGCTTGTCAAGCTTGTTTCATCAGGTTTTATATCATCGTCATGACGTGTTTGAATTGATCCCAGGCATACGCAGTCCTCATCAAAATCCATTCATGTCCTAGGCTGTGAGTAAGGTATGTTCTCTCTCTGGTCACAGTTGGCAAATAAATTATGCATATAGATTGTGGGGAAAACACTTTAGCACGTGTTCTCCAAAGAAGTGTCTTAATATGAGCTATCTAGCTAGTTCCAATGTCATCTGTAATCATAACACTGGGTTACTCTCTGTGCTCAGGTGTCTTATTCGCATGCCAGTAACATGTTAGCGATATTGCAGTAGTGTGAATTTTTATGTTGCCCGTGATGAAAGGTGACAGCGAACAAAAATCCAAACTTTTTTTTGGTTCAGGTCTTTTTAACGGTCATAACCGACACATATTTATCTAACAAAAAAAATCAGGTTCCTCTAAATGTGTGGAAGAACTGCTGTGTATATTTTTGTTTCCAGTGGCCTGAGTACCTAAAATATCACCATTTTAGGAAGCAGGAAAGCACGGCTGCTTACAAACATGACATTAGTAAATTATTTTTGGGATATTTTCATTTATGATTTTCCCCTTTTTGTTGTTTGTTTGCTTTTTTACTTTCATTTTTTGTAGGGACTGTGATATATATTTTGTTATTTGAATGCATAATATAGCTTTGGGGCTCCCACAGACACTTGTGTATATAAACATATTAGGGGAGATTTTTTCATTGGTTTGTATATGTTTGTGAAGGAATGCACATAGTTCTTATGTTTGAGCCACTTTAAAGATTTTTTTTGACTTGTATCAAAAAGGAATGCAAACATTTATTCATATTAACATTTTCCTTGCAGAATCAATTCAAAGACGATGCAACAGAATAGTTTTGCTTTTCTATTCTGTACTTTGTTTATTGACAGGTAATTCAACCCTCAACGTTTTAGGGTGCCTCCCCATAATTGCTCAGCTCTTCTGTGTAATAAAAGCAGGATTGGTTTGTATATCACATTGGTGTAGGTCGTTTTCACCTGTTATATAAAGAACATTCTAATGGCTTTGGGGGAAACGAACCAAATTAGTCCTTTATAATTGTAAACTAGTGCAACAGAGTGGGTGATGGTAATGGTACTGTTAGAAGCAAACCTATATGACTGGGGTTGGGCTTCCACACACTGTCCCTTTCTCCCAATTCACAGAGCGGAAACGACTCGTTTTCAGCCTGGTTTTTTTTTTTTTTACACAACCAATTTCCAACCTCTATAAATATATCGCTTGGAATTCAACAGGCACCTGTTGCTACTGCACCTTTAAGACGGATGTAAGATAAATGAGCTCCTTTATGATTGGCTGCCCTGTATTGTGCTTCATTCAAAACTGACTCAGAGCTGAATTGCCTGAGAAAGGCAATTTAAGTGGGTGTGCTAAACCTCTATAGGCTGAATAGGCAGAGATAGGTCAATAAAGTGTTCTTGTGACATTAGAAATACAAATTTCAAAAGGGGCATTTTTGGCAGCTTAACTGACATAGTTAAGAATTTTAACATTTAAAATATATATATTAAATGGAGAATGTTACTTATTTCACTCTGACTGTAAAACAGTGCATATTGTGTTAAATGGGATTTCCATCCCATGTTTTTAAGGCTGCCTTATGAATAAATAAATATGCAAGAATGCAGAGCATGAATAGGTCAGTCTTCCATTCTGTATCACATACCTACCCTTGATAACACCGTGGTAACTGGAAAAAACAACAACCCTTTTTACTCAGTTGTCACTACTTCCAATAGACTTCACGCTAATCTCATAGAAGTCCGCCCCTTTCCGTGTCCTCCGGAAACTGCACTTCCGTTGTGTTGTGACAGGATTTGTTCCTGAAGTTGTATGCGTTTTCTAAATTTGCACCGCATTTCTAAAGTGTGTTACCACTTTGATGAATATGCTTTGTGTATTTGCAGCACGATGGGTTTTCCAGGACACCGTAATTTATGCATGTTTAATTCCATCTTTTATTCACGTACTAAGCCCAACTCTATAGGCTAATATTTATAAAACCGAGATAACCATAGAAGCGTCTTCATCTGTGCTTGATACTTTCACGGAAAAACGGAACTGCTGCTTGTCAAGCTTGTTTCATCAGGTTTTATATCATCGTCATGACGTGTTTGAATTGATCCCAGGCATATGCAGTCCTCATCAAAATCCATGCATGTCCTAGGCTGAGTAAGGTATGTTCTCTCTCTGGTCACAGTTGGCAAATAAATTATGCATATAGATTGTGGGGAAAACACTTTAGCACGTGTTCTCCAAAGAAGTGTCTTAATATGAGCTATCTAGCTAGTTCCAATGTCAACTGTAGTCATAACACTGGGTTTCTCTCTGTGCTCAGGTGTCTTATTCGCATGCCAGTAACATGTTAGCGATATTGCAGTAGTGTGAATTTTTATGTTGCCCGTGATGAAAGGTGACAGCGAATAAAAATCCAAACATTTTTTTTGTTCAGGTCTTTTTAACGGTCATAACCGACACATATTTATCTAACAAAAAAATCAGGTTCCTCTAAATGTGTGGAAGAACTGCTGTGTATATTTTTGTTTCCAGTGGCCTGAGTACCTAAAATAAGTCACCATTTTAGGAAGCAGGAAAGCAGGGCTGCTTACAAACATGACATTAGTAAATTATTTTTGGGATATTTTCATTTATGATTTTCCCCTTTTTGTTGTTTGTTTGCTTTTTTACTTTCATTTTTTGTAGGGACTGTGATATATATTTTGTTATTTGAATGCATAATATAGCTTTGGGGCTCCCACAGACACTTGTGTATATAAACATATTAGGGGAGATTTTTTCATTGATTTGTATATGTTTGTGAAGGAATGCACATAGTTCTCATGTTTGAGCCACTTTAAAGATATTTTTTGACTTGTATCAGAAAGGAATGCAAGCATTTATTCATATCAACATTTTCCTTGCAGAGTCATTTCAAAGATGATGCAACAGAATAGTTTTGCTTTTCTATTCTGTACTTTGTTTATTGACAGGTAATTCCACCCTCAACTTTTTAGGGTGCCTCCCCATAATTGCTCAGCTCTTCTGTGTAATAAAAGCAGGATTGGTTTGTATATCACATTGGTGTAGGTCGTTTTCACCTGTTATATAAAGAACATTCTAATGGCTTTGGGGGAGACAAACCAAATTAGTCCTTTATAATTGTAATTATATATTACTTTGCTTCATTAGAAGTTTGTGATTATTCCTGTTATTCATCAAGTTAGGTACCGTGATTTACTGGGGTAGGTCAAATTAAAAGATAATTGCCTGCTTATATTAGGTAAGCAAAGTTTTTTATGTCATAGTTTTCACTTACTATGATTGGGACAATACATCTTTTACATGAGGATGGATTTTATCAAAGCTTATAGGGATCTGTATGCCATGCATAGGACGCTTATGCTTTATTTAGTTCACTAAATACAAGCAGTTCATTTTTGTTTTAAATGTTGATGTTCCACCTGCTCCATCAGACCCTCTGCTTTGACACTATGTCCACCTGGTGTACATCAGTAAGCACAGCCTATAACAAGGTATGTCTTAGCCACTTGTAATCTTCTAAGCATTAACATTCACAACATGTCTTTCATTTTTCATACATAGTCATGTATATATTTGTGACATGCTACATTTGTTACTGTTTTCACTTGAACAAGGAAAATCATACTCAAAACAGATATATAAGTGGACAGTCAGGGTGAAATAAGTAACATTCTCCTTTTAATGTTATATTTTAAAAAAATATTAAAGGTCTTAAGTATGTCAGTGTTTTCGTTAGTCTTTTGGCCAATGTTTTTTTTAAAAAGAGATAAGGAGATACCAGAACAAAATAGACAAGCAAATAATAGAGGAAGATGGCATGGGATGGAGGGATGGAGGGATGATAAAAGACAGGGGTAGTAACGGATAATTTATTCTATTCTCTCAGCTATTCTCTTTAACTAATTCTGAAGTCTGCATCTTTATTTTCTATTATTTTTTTTCTAAATATTTTTCTTGACTATAAGAATATAGCTTAACCACTAGAAAGATTAAACATCCAGTGAGTGTGTATCCTGGCATGTTAATGTAAAAGGCAGCTCCTACTGGATTTGGGGAAAGATTAGTAAAAAATTTCAAGTATCTGCAAAGCAGAAAACTGCCTATTCAACAGGCATGAATGATGTGCTACCGAAGTAGTTGTTTTATTTGCATAGCCTAATTAATATCATTAGATCAAGTTCTATATTACCTATATTGTTATATTACAATTTTGCTTTTGCTTTTTTGCTTCACAATTGTTACACATAATTGCTGCACCTGATACAAGGATAGGAATTTCAATTTATTCATACTGGATATAAGAATAATTAATGGCTGCTGAGTGAAGCACTTTCATTGAAAATTCATCCACCAATTTTTTTTATTTTTTTTTTATTTTTTATTTTTTGTAACCAGGAACAGGGCACATCAGCCAGGAATACATTCCAGGTCTGTTTTAGAACACTGGCTGTGATTCATTACATTTTGGCAATTGTGAAAAGAAACTGGATGATACTTCTAAAAGTAATTGTGTTTGCAGTTTATTTGCACAGTTACATGAACAACACTGGTAGCATAGTCAACAGGCTTGATGGTTTTCCAGTGCACGACACTGTGATACCAGGGCTGGCCCAAGCCTGTTTGGGGCCCTATGCAGAAATCTGAGCTGCCACTGACATAACATAGGTAAAAAACAAATAGAAATAAATACATGGTCTTTGGCACCCTCTTGGCGGCCTTAGCAGGCTCTCATTTTGCTTATACGGCGGGACAATTGTTCTGCTGTTATCCTACCTATTGAGCAGTCCTACCTAGATTTAATGTACTTATGTACATTACCCTTAGTCCAGGTTTCTGGTGTTTATTTTAGATGCATTTTTGGTTGTATATATTATAATTAGGCTACTGTGGACAATTGTATACCGTATAGCTACAGCACCTGTACTTCACACACATGTAGTAATCGGATCTAGAAAGTTGCCAACCCTATTAAAATATTAGGTTTATAGTATAATATTTGAATTAAACAGACAAAGCATTAATCACAATCATTTGCATGATGATTAAATCTTGAACCAAAAATGTATCAGAGAGCTGTAGTGTTTTTTACAGACACACACCAAATAAAATTGTGCTTGACCATTTCTTGCCCTCTATATCATTCTCTGCAGTTTACTGAGAAAGACCTGACACTGGGTAATGCCATTGTCTATTCGAAGGCCAAAACAACAACAATCTTGGTTATCAAAGACTCACTCCACCCTGACCACAGCCTCTTCTTTTAGAAGCCATGAGAAAACCACCATCGCAGCTTGAGAGCACAAATCTAGCCTACATAACATCTACATGACAAAACTCTCGAAACGTTTCTCCAAAAGCACTGAATGTTATTCTAACCATTTATGGCCTTTCTCCATTCATGTACACAAAGTCCAGTATGATTCCAAATGTCATCAAAAGATATATCTGTTTGTAGCTGAACAACTTATACAATGCGATCTTTCTTCTTTGTGTCAAATGAACTTAACAATTGAAACATCCAAAACTGGCTGTGTTTCTTGCCAACATACTGGTGTTTGGACATGTGGGATTACTTGCGTGTCACTTTCAATAACTCAGTTGGTAGAGTAGAAGTTAAAACTGTCATCCTTAGGCTGTCGGCTCAACTCCAACTCACACAAACTTTATGTTTTAATGCAGAATCTGTCATTTTATATGAGCATAAAAAGAGGTTTTTCCCTGACCAGGAATCGAACCGGGGCCGCGGGGGTGAACACGCCGAATCCTAACCACTAGACAACCAGGGACAAAGCTACTGAGTTTACATGACAAGATCATTTTTCAAAGTCTGCACTCCTACTATTCTGACAATGTTTAGATGCATAGTGGACTTGGTATGCATGAGTGGAAAAAGGCCATAAAGCGAGTTATTTATCTTTCTCTTTGTTCTACAAAAAAATGAAGTTTGCAAGAGTCAGGGCTCTTTTTTACCATCTGGGAAAAGAGGGAACGCTGGTGTCACTAACACATGGAAAGAGCTGTTATAGTATTCCCTATTTGTCTCCTTAATGTTTCTGACATTTTAGCCACTCATTTCTCTCTCTACATGAAAACACTCTAGAAAACTTTCTCCAAAAAATACGGAATGTTATTCTAAGTACTCAGAAAATAGTCTTTTCCTCCCCCTTCTGACGCGTGAACTTATAGACGCCCTTGATTGCACGGTGTCTCTGTAATTGACAGGGGAGAGAGCGTATGCCACTCCCTCTCTCCCTAAGAGTACAGCCAATTATGCTCTTCTAGACTCTCAGCCACAAATGGCTGTGACACCATCAGTTTCAAAGTTAAGCACAACTGCTATAGTACTAATAAAAGCTTCACACTCACCTCAGCTGGGACATGGCAGACACTGAAGGAAACTCCTCACTTCACTCTCTTCATCTGACCAGTCATTAAGCTCCACTGGTTTCTTCACTGTTTGGAGTTTCAGCACTTCTAGCACTTGTAATATTAGAATAGAATCCCTTTATTTACTAAAGGTACACAGAAATGTACACCGGTACACAGAAACTTACTGTATGTAAGAGTGCAATAGTTCAAAGCTGTATTAGTGCAGATAAATACAACTACAGTGCCATTGCAGCTTTTAATGCTGTTTCAGTATCAGGGTCTTCAGGAAGGCTCCACCTGGCAACCCTGAAGTGCCTTGCTATGCTTAAAACTACACACACACACACACACACACACACACACACACACACACACACACACACACACACACACACACACACACACACGAACAAACACAAACACTTAACAAGGTGAGTTCTGCTTATTTGTTATTGGAGATTTGTTAAGAAGGCTGATCGCCATTTAAAATTAGATTTCACAAACTGTAATTGTTACACTGGTGAGTTTGAGGTAGAGATGCACTTTCATTAATACTGCTTACACTCTGTTTCTTTACAACATGCATGGACGTGTTGAAGCATCTCATATGCATGGAACACTAATACTCAGAGCATTGGAAGGTTGAAAACAGAAGCTATCTGGCTCATACAATGTTTTAAATGTGCCAAGGGAAATTCCAAGTGTGGCCATCCTTGAGTGGAGTGGAAGATAAATATGTTTTCTTTGTATTTCAAAGCGGCTGTAAGAGTATAACAGGCAGTTTAGAACATGTCATTCCCTCCATGTAATTTGAGAGAAAATATCCTATGAAGATTGGACCAAGATTCGTGCAGAGTATTTTCAGCACATAGTGGAAACTATGCCAGAAAGAATTGCTGCAGTTCTGGAGGCCAAAGAAGGTCCAACATGCTATTAAATGGGTGTACTTAAGCCCACTGTGTCCTATAATAGGATGTTGCTGGAATGTATGTGAATGTTGTTGGAATGGTCGCAGTTGCGGCAGCAGTACAGGTAAGCTGTAATCCTTTCCCCCATCTGAATGAGTTTGCCCTATTGCACGGGGTCGAGTTATGATGTGAATGTTTAATTACACAGGATGGATTGTGGGCGACAGAACCGAACAGCCTTCAGGATTCAAGTAGAGAAAGGTGAAACTTCTCCAGCCTTTGAGTAAATCACAGGACTATTGCATAGCAATTAGAGATAACAGAACAGCTTTGGGGGGGTTTGGGTGGGTTGCCTTATCCGCCCCTTTAACAGAGTAGTCACAATTCAAATTTCCCTTGTTGCATTGTTTACAAGGCATTATACATGTGGTTTATTTATAGTGCACGGAGTAATATGCAGCAAGTCTGGTCTGTCTGCTTTGGAAGAGAAACATTTGGCCAAAAGAGCAAGACACAGCCAGGAGGATGATTGGTAAGAGCACATCATAATATGCACCTTAAAGCTGTGCTCTACAGCTAGGTCCTGTTCCATGACTGCATATATAAATTTACTACTGACATTGCCATTTATATCTGGCCATTTACAGTGCACTCTTGCTCAGTGCAGCACTTGAAGCTGATTTTCCATTGTGTAGTTATTATGTTCAAGAGATGTTTGACCCGGTCAGGGTGACACACTTTAGTGAGGGCAGCAGTATCCTAGAGGACACTACAGACAGTGACGGAGACATCTCAGAGCGCGAGGTGAGAGGTTGAGTTTTTTGTTACTCTCTCTACGACATACTTTTCATGCCAGGTACTATTGTCCAGTTCAGCCCAATTTAATTTACTTGTATTATGATATATAAATTGCTGAACATCTTATCACTCAGTTTCAAACATCCCCTCAGCTGTTTTAAGCCATTTCGGTTATTCAGAAGTACTGCTAAATGGATGTGGTGGGAAAATGAGAGCACATCAAACACAGACAGCTTTATGCATTGAGTAGTAAAGAGTAAAAGTTTATTGAGTTTGTAAAGGGAAAGAAATGTGAGTTCCACCTTCCAACTATAACTTTTCTAGGATACGTGATCAGCCATGGTGAAATCACTACGGATGATAAGAAGATCAAAGCCATCTTCCAGTGGCCCATTACTATTATAGTTAAAAAACTCCAGAGATTCTTGGGATTTGCAAACTTTTACCGATGCTTCATATGGAATTTTAGCAGCATTGCAGCTCCTTTCACAGCCCTCCTGAAAGGAGCAATGACCAAGCTACTTTGGAATCAGGAGGCTGATCAAGCTTTCAGGAAACTGAAAGAAGCTTTTACCACGGCTAGCATACGTCGACATCCTGATCCTTCCATTCCATTTGTCGTGGAAGCTGATGCTGCTAACATCGTGGTAGGAGCTGTACTTTCACAACGATACGACAAGTCCAAGTTACAATAGATGATTAAATAGACAAGTGTATATAAAATAGATGATGGAATAAACAAGCCATACAAGACACAGTCATCCCAATGGAATGTCTGTCGGGAAAACATTACCTACCTTGTGCTGTGACCATCTGTTGAAGTGGGCTCATTCTTCGCTGGTTCAGGGCTATGACAAGCGATATTTATAAGTATGTTTCTTCATGTTCAATTTGCAGTCAAAGCAAGATGCCTAAGACCCTACCCACAGGAAAGCTCATGCTTCTTCCCGTACCAGAAAGTCCTTGGTCTCACATCACCTTAGATTGCGTTACTGACCTCTCTGTCCTCACTGTAGTTGATGGATTCTCCAGGGGTGTGTGGTTCATTGTGTTTCCGAGTATGCCTACAGCCTGCCAAACTGTGGAAGCCTTGTTTAACCAGGTGTTCCGTATATTTGGCATCCCAGAGGACATAATATCATATTGGGGACGTCAATTCACATCTCGAGTTTGGGCTTCCTATATTGAACACATCGGGGTAGCTATTAGTTTTACATCCACAGTCAAATGGCCAATTCCTACATTGTTTTTATATGAACAATCCATCAGACCGGTCCAAGTTCCTCTTATTGGCAGAAATGGCCCAAAATTCACTTACTAGTTCATCCACTGGCTTGACTCCTTTTTATTGTATTTTAGGTTATCAACCTTAAATGTCCCATGGACTTCCATATCAGCTGGTTTCCCCGCTGTGGATGAGTGGATGCAGCGGAGCGAAAGGGTATGGGAGGAAACAGATCAGTGTATTGTATGAGCTCTCTGAATGTATAAGGAAATTGCGGACAGGCACAGAGGGGAGAACCCGATATACCAACCTGGTGACAGAGTGTGGCTCTCTACACAGGACTTCCGCAAGCCGGGGTCATGTCGCAGGTTAGGTCCCAAGTATATCGGTCCATATGAAATTACCAAGCACATTAATGAAGTCACATATCAACTCATCTTACCTGCTCACTTTTGTGTTTTGAGGTCATTTCATGTGTCCCTTCTTAAGCCTGTTGTTCCTGTTGTGGCCTTTGGATGAGGTCACCCCTGAGGTCACTCCTGTATTAAGTATGTTGGTTGCTGTCATTAGAGTGTATTGTTTCTGAAGGTTTTTTTGCATTATGCAATGCCTCTTCGCAGAGTGTGATTTTCAAGAACTTTAGTAAGCAGATGACTTATTTGCATCACCTTTTTTGGTAGGACAAAGCCCATCCATGAGCCAAAGGAAGCTGAGGTAGGCCCCATTCCATGAAAACACAGGGAGTGTGTGAACCAGGATACCAACAGAAGCATACATGCAAGCTGACGCCTACCCTTCCTTTGTCCAGTTGTTTGGCCAGTAGACAACTAATGAAAAACATTTCAAAAGGGTTTATACAGAAGCCAATGTTCAAATGGCTCTCTGTGCAGTGAGGAAACATATCATAAGGAAGTGCAAATTCCACTAAAGTTTAAGTAGGATCACTGAATTCAAAGTCTAGAGCACTATTACACTATGACTTCTAACAGTAGCGTAAAAACAATAATGTCTTATTCGTTTTTAGAAAGGAATGTAAAAGTTTATGAAATATTCTTAAAAAGAGGACAATTTGATAAGGAGCTTGGTCTTGCACAGCTACCAAAACCCAGGACTGAACTAGGAGTCTTTTGATATTCAATCTAACACTCACCCAGCTGAGCTATTTCAGCTAGTGACTAAATACTTTTGCCTGGTTTCGTTCAAAATGTTACCAATGAATGTAGGTCATGTTCATGTCAGAGGAAACTGTCACCTTTATCCCTGGTGAGCTAGTGGCTAGGATTCTCTTTCAAACTTAATTTTTATGTGGATTAAAAAGAAATATGAATACCTCTCTTTATGACCTCCTAATGCTCATGCATACCAAGTCTAGTATGCATACAAACATCGTCAGTATACTAGGAATACAGAATTTGACAAATGTTTGTCAGAAGCATCTGAGCTTTATTGCTGGTTGGTGAGTGGCTAGGATTCAACACTTTCACCACTGCGACTTGGGCTTGATTCCTGGTCAGGGGACGCTCTTTTTGCTCACTTAAAAAAGAAGCTTGTATGTGAAAAAACAAACTTCCTTTGAGTCAGATTTTAACTGACAGACTAAGGATAACAGTTTTAAATTCTACAGTCCTCCACTCTACCAACTAAGCTATTGAAGGCAACAGACATGTAATCCCATAAGTCCAAACACCAGTATGTTGGCAAGAAACACGGCCAGTTATGGATGTTTGAATTGTTAAGTTCATTTGACACAAAGAAGAAACATTGCATTGTACGAGTTGGAGATGTTCAGCTACCAACAGATATCTCTTGATTACATTTGGATGCATACTGGACTTTGTGTACAATCAATAACTACTGGTACTAACTCAAAGTATGTTTCCCCCTTCAGTTTTATTTTATGCCAGAATAAAGACTTTCTGTCTTTAGAATTCTACATGACTCAAACTGAGATGCAGCAGATCACTTAGCTAGAACAAAGGGTCTTGTACTACAATAATGACTTTTGCATTATTGCCCATAAGGTCCACCTCTTTTTTCTTTAACCCTCAGATCATCCCGTAGATGTTAGAATTATTCTAATGAAATTATAATTAACATTTTAAAAAATTCCTTAACATCACTCTTAAAATAACTTTTACCTTACAAATTATTTCTTTACCAGCAAATTTGAGTTGGTATGAATTAATCTATTAATTTTTCGTTATTATTTCATTAAATACATGCCCCCCCGCCCCCTACAAAAAGAATAACAGTCCAAATGAAAGGTCTAAATGAATCTTTGCAGTAACAACAGTCTTTTATGCTCTTCCAACCACCCCACCTCCCCCCAGTGGACACACCATGCTCCAGTACATGATTCTGGAGTGCTGCGCTATCTGTGCTCCCCACTAACTCTTCCTACCTGCTGGGGTTTCTCCTTCCTGGACCTGCCTTAAAATGCTTAAAATGACAGCACCTTGCCCTCCATTTACCTGCAACATTCTGCACTGTCACAAACAATATTTATGTGCAGATTAGCAGATGAACCTCACCTGGATGATCCACATTTCATTTCTTTGTACTGTTATAATAATGAGTTACTGTATTTCTACCCAGGTGTTCTATTCAGGTGAACTGTGCTCTGTTTCTATCTCCTATGATGTCTTTGTGTAGGAATGCTGTAGTGTATCTTTCATGCTTACAATTTGTCAGCCATCCTCTACCCAACTCATCTCTGGCCAGGTTTATCCAGGGTTAACCGAAGGAGGATGAGTTCCCTTTTGAGTCTGACACCTTCCAAGTCCCTTCCACCATTCCAGTGAGTTTTTCCTACTGTCACCCTTGCCAATGTCATTTGGCTTATTTATCAGTTGTCACAAGGTGTTAACGTTATTATGCACATGTATATAAAATGTGTATATACTGTATATACATATATATATATATATATATATTTGCAGTTTGGATTGGATTATAAAGTGAATTTCATTGGTGAGTACTATATTTTTTGGTGACAAAGTATAATCTAATCTTTACAAAGCAGTGACCAGAAAGGAAGAGCTAGATGAGGCTTTGGTCCCCATGATAGTTAGAGACACACAGCCATTTAGCATAGTTGAGGATAAAAGCTTCAGGGACTTGGTAGCAAAATTGGATTCAACTTATATTCTCCTAACTAGGAAGGTATGTGTGGTGACATGGATACATTATGAGAGTAGTATTAAAAATATATATAATTATTTTCTTCCTTCCCTTTAGACTGTAAAGGCCATGGTTGAGGCCAAATGTCAATAAGAGAAAGAGAAGGCCAAAGCTGAGGTCCAGAAAATTCCTGCAATGAGTTTGTCAGCAGATATGTGGACATCTCTTAATGTGGATGCCTTCTTGGCTGTGACCTGCCATTTTGTAGATGACAACACATTTCTGAAGTCTACACTACTTGGTGTTGTGAAATTCCTGCAGGCGCATACGGCTGAAAATTTGGCCTGTGTGAAATCCTCTCTTATGGAAGAATGGGGAATAAAATAAAGTCACATGTCTGGTTACTGATGGCACATCTAATATGATTGCCTGTGGAAATAGCTGAAGCTGCCTCATGCGCTTCAAAAAAAAAAAGAAACTGAGGTTGAAACAAGGTGTTGGAGCGATTAGTAGAACTCAGGGAGCCTGTGGGGGCAGATTTGGCGGGTTTACAAACTGATATTCCTGCGCTGATCTCTGATGTGTACAGTAATGTATGTGGGTGCCGGTCTATACTGTATTCTTTTCACAAGGCAACTGTGGAGCTGTCAGACCTCAGTGGCAGGCATAATCATATCCCAACACATTTCAGACTAAAGGATTTGAACTCCCTGGCACTTCCAGACACCTAACTGGCTATAATTTGATGGGGAGGATGCAGGTTGTCTGCATGCCTCTGGAATTGCTTCTTTGACCTATTCACACAGCGATCGAGAGCCTTACACTAATGCCAGAGTCCCTCTGATTTCATACTTTTCTCTGCATTGTCCAAGATTTGTAAACAAGCACAAATCCATGGGTAAAGTTTTGTAATCAAGAACACACTCTCATGTACTTGGAACATGTCTTAGCAGATTGTGATTTACAAGCAATGTCATAAGCAACACAAGTTCAAACAGGTGGTTTGTTGACAAGGGGTCATTCATCAAACAAAACCCACATGGCCCATATGGGGATCGAAACCATGACCTTGGCGTTATTAGCACCACGCTCTGACCAACTGAGCTAATCGGCCTTTCTCCGTTCATTTCGCAGTTTTTGGTGCAGCACTGAAGGGAACCTTTCCATGAAATTGTAGACTTGGTGTCAACAAGATTACGGCCACTTTTTCGACCGAGCATAGGTGAAAGTTGACACTTATTGTTCCCTCTGACAAATGGTTATTCTGCAGCCAACTTTTGAATTAAACTTCAAAAGCAAATGTGGAGAAGCTTTTGTTAAAGAGCAATTCAGTGCAGTTGTACACAGTGACGAAATCATCAATTGCAAAGTCCACTGAGCTTTATTGCTGTGAGTTACATAGTGCTGTCTATTACACCATGAAATCTGCCATAACAACAAAAATGTAATGTCTGATTCTGTGAGCCAAGGAATATAAACCTTTTAGGGACATATTTAAAATATCAGATTTTCTGCCTGAGCACAGAGTAGGCATTTTTTTCTAGCTTTAACCATACGTCCTCTTTCTTTGGAAATCTGTGTCATTGCTGCATGAATAAGCAGAAAGATTTTGAGCAATTTTTTGTCTGGGTCTAAGGGGCAATTTATTCAAACCAAAAGATGCTATTTTAGCTAGTTTGTCAAATGAACATGTCAAACCTACAGAGACAATGTGTCTAGCTACAGAACTCTGCAAGGTTTAATTCTTGGAAGTATTTGAAGCCATAGAAAGTTATTCTGTAAGCATTGCTTAACTCAATAAAAAGAGACAGTTAGAGCCAATGGCTGCCAGATCTAACATAGCTCACATTTTATAGTGTTTGCATAGCATATCAGAATCTGCAAGAACTATTCCTGTCATTTCAGGAATAAGCTTTTTTGACTTCACAGCTAGATGAAATATTTAGGGTGGATGCAGGATTTGGTATGATCTCCTAGAGAATTGCCATTCCACTGTGTCTTCAGCTTTTGTCCGATCTGCAAACAAGTCCCACTCTAGGAGAACTAGGTCAAGTGGTAGAGTGCTCTTTTAGTATGTGAGTGTTAGTGGGATTGATGCTCACATTCTCAAGTCTAGAATTTGTAGTTTTTTTCTATGATGAAATCCTTTCTGATAGCAAATGTTTTCGGGACCTGCTAATACGCTTATGCCATGCACACATTACGTGACTTTTGAAGTTTTCAAATTGATGTATGGCTCACACTGCACAACTGTATGTCTTGGAATCTGGAAAGCTTAATTTGTGGTATCTCAGTGGCAGACATAATCAGTGATAAACCACTGATATGTCAACTGGTCTTAACACAGACAGATTTAACTTACTCTGTTGAGACTGTGTCTAACTTAAACCTTTCCTTCAAATAGAAGAGATCCTTGTTGCAGAGGTAATGTTTTTACCTTTATATGGTTTTCCCACTCATAGTCATGCAACACACAAATGCAAACCTCTCACAGACTGTCTCACACACATCCAGTTATTCATCTGAACACATGATGTTTCTGTCTCTGTACCGCTATTAGTTATGCAATGGTTCCTCAATACTAGCACTAACTGAACAGGGTTTTGTATAAATATGATCTTTATAACAGCTGCCATAACAGCAAAAATGTAATGTCTGATTCTGTGAGCCAAGGAATTATTATTGATATTGTGAATATTTAATAACCTCCAATGCCAGCAAATTAAATTTCACAATATTGTGAAAATTGTAAAGGATACTTTATTCATGTCCTCATTGCTAAAGATTGTATCGCTTTATCACAGCGATACGCTAGTTAGCTAGCTAACAGTTGAGGTCAGCGAGTGTCAAACTCGGGGCTATAAACCATTCCTTGTGGAACCATTTCATTGTTCAGCTTTCAACTTTGATCGTTTAGGTGCTGGTAGTTTGTTAGCTAGCTAACTGTTCAGCAATAGAAAACCTACTTTTGTATGATTTAGAGACCCAAATTCACAAACCTGTGGGTTTTCAAATTTATCGTTCTCTCTAAATAAGCAAAATGAGTTAAGCCATTACTACAGCTATCGGACTGTTTGAACTACAATATTCGACTGTTCATTTATTGTTAGTTAGTTTAAATTAACTTTCATAAACATTCTTAATTAATAGAATGTTTTTTTTAATGACTGATAAACTATATTTAACATGAAGCTATTTATATAAAGTTTCAAGTTTGGTTTATTTGTCACATACATTTATTTGTCACTTTCATTTTTAGTCTGTAAAATGAAAGATCCTTGCTCACAATTTTAATATATATATATATATATATATATATATATATATATATATATATATAAACTCCCTATTCAATGGGAAGAAACCAGTTCATGTCATTGTGAATTGCTGGTTCTGTAATCAAAACACTGAGGTTCCATATGAGCACAGAAACTGCTGAGACTGTCCATTCTGTGTGCAGTACAATGGCTTCTAAGAGGTATTGCTGTATTTGAGACATGGTGAGGACATATTTTAGTGAAAGTCTTCCAATGATGCACCCTTACCTGAACCATTTTATGCTGTTGCTGCTGTTAAAAAATGCAGAATGGTGATTATAACGAACCGATCCTTGCACAATATATGGAGCACCTCAACCATGGGGTATCAGCTGGTGTCCCTGTGCTTGATGCATCCAAGACTCAACCAGACACTGAAGATCAAGCAGCTGGCTTCCTTCACTCCCAGAGAGGAAGTAGGTTTTCCATTTGAACTGTTGCCTTCTTAGTTAAGACGTATGCATTGTTGATTGCAGTGCCAGAGCTGTGAAACTGTGCAAGGTAATGCATGTCCAGTGCTGGACTTGGGCAAAGATTGTGAGTGGGTCTTCAAGGGCAAACAGGATCTGATGGCCCACATGTAGTTTGATATTATTCCTAAATAACTAAGTTTACATGGCTATTTGAAAGAAGCTGATCATGTAAGCAGCAAAGACAGAATATCATTCTCTGACTAAGGATTTAGTTGACTCATGTTTAACCCAACTAAACTGTGGTCCTGGCTGATTTTAGTTGGACTATTGAGCCACTGACTCATGCACAGAGTTTTCTGAGTATTTTGCAGTTTCTTACTGTACTGAGTTCTTACTGAGTATAACACCAACTTTGATATATTTGTTTTCTTTTCACCGAACAAAGCCTTCAACTTTGACTGTGGTGACATGAAATCCAGATCTGCAGAGTGTTTTTTCAGTAATGCATCTTTTGCCCGTGCATTTTGATTGCAGTGTTAGGAGGTCATAACTGCTGATCAGAACTTTGGACAAGAGGGCTTATCCTCATGGCTCTCTGACTTTCATGTACAACAACAAACAATATTTTCTTATTTATTTTTTTCCAGTTGTAACAAACCGTTCTGCTGTTTTTTAACTTCTGTCAAATTTTTAATGGTTGTACAGGACAATTACGATGGAAATTGAGGTGTACAAGTGCCACCTTGAACAGACCTACGAGTTGTGCGGGCCTGTCAGACAGCTAAGCAGTATGACATCCAGCACCAGAACCGACAGCTGCGGGCCCTGCTTTTCAACCACCAGCTCAGATGCAGCCAAGATGCAGACAAAGAATTCATTAAGGTGAGTAATTATTGTCAATGGTTGTCTTAGAATGGTGCTAAAGTGCTTAAGATAGTTTTTGGCGATTCTATAGCCAAGAATTCTCAAGATCACATCTAGCTGCATTCCTGTTGGGTGTGAATGACAGTTGCTCCTTCCCAGTTGATACAAAGTGACGATAGAAAAAAAGGCGTACACAGAACTGGTAGTGAACACTGTCCTTCAAGTGCATATAAGTGCATACAGTGTTTGAGCCTGCAATCCAGTTCATTACCCTGTCCAACAGGCTCCCAGGTTCCCCTCCACATCTTCTTTGTCAGAGATAAAAATTGATATAAAAAAATGGATACTTGAATACTTTTGGTTACTTTTTTGTTCCTGGCTACCATGCTTTTTAAAGCATTGATTATTTCAAACATTGATTTATCTAAGATAAGCAAATACCTGTTCTCTCTTGCTGCATTTTGTGGGGTTTTTTTTGTTTTTTTTGTTTTGTTTTCTTTCCAAATGAAGCTGTTGTTTTCATTTTTGGTGGGTTTCATACTATCCACACCAGCTTCCAGGTTTCTGTCCTTTTACATACCAAGCAATCAGCTTCCTTTCTCTTTGCTACAGAGCACCTCTTTTCTGTCCACACCTGCTTGGCTGGTAGCTCTCAGAAGCCTTGCCTTCCTCACCTGTGCTTTTCTGGTTGCGCTGGCCATATGTGGGTCTGGATGTGACTCTGGAGACACATCCTCTCTCCACAACAGCCCGCACACTCTCAGCGGGGGAATCATCCCACCCAAAGAAGCCCACCAAAGTGACACTGAAGCCAAAGCAAAGAGCATCACCAAAACTATGCAAATGTGGAATGACCTGGTGGGTATTCTGCCAGAGAGAGGCAATAGAGAATATCAAGCTGATCTGGTAGTCTGGAAGCAACCACCAGATGGCTGTTGCTTCTGTTGGCCTTTTGACTTCCATCAACATCTACTCAGGCAGTAAAAAGAAATGGTGTACTGGGAGGTAGTAAATCTTGCTAATCAGTACTTGTTTTTGGCCTGTGAAAATACAAACAAACAATACACATATTCAAACACTTCTGAACTACAATTGCTTATCAGGATTTACACAGGCTTATGTTCTTAATAGCTCTTTGCTTACAACTTCATCAAAGCGGTTTTGTTCTACAGTATGTGAAAAGTCTACTTTCCCACACAGTTCACATGAGTCTTGATTCGTCCTGCTGGTTCTTCATGTCTGTGAATGTGAAAAATCTAACTTTTTTGCTTGGCTTCAAGCAGTGATCCTTTGATTGCGTCATTCATGATTCATTTAGGATTACAACCAAGTGGTTCAATATCCAGCTAGAGGTGTACTCAAGTGAGGTAATAAAATGAAATTATTAATGTAATAATATGATGGCAGGAATTGTAAAAGACCAAATTAGGCTTCAGAAGTAAGCAGGAAGTGAGAATGACCAAATATGGCCTCTGTGGCAAGTCCAGGATTGAGGCCAGGATACCACCTAAAGATACAATTTTAAAAAAAAAATGGTTTTGTAACTTGATGAAAATGTAGAAATATTGAACCCACCTGAGACTGTTAGACATTCTGTGGTCAATACCTCGTCTGTATGCAACATTGAGCTCAGAATAAAGATGGCACCGGCTATTCCCTTCAATTAATTACTTTATTTTCTATTTAAAGTGTACTTGAGAAAAGGACTGGAATGTGGGAAAAATCTAGGAACCACACAAGAATGTCTGGAGATAAAAATTCAAGGCTGCATAGCCATACCTTAATGTGAGAGATCCTCCATTTCAGAGTCTGCTGTGTGAGAGTCCTGTGCCTTTTTTCTCTAGCTTGGAATAGGACTGTTGCTTCTGCTTCTTAAGGTTTTCAATCAACAAGGACGGTGGCTCCACCTGCAATGAACCATGAGCTTGTTATATTGAACTGCACAAGACAATAAATTAACTCTTGTATTCATTCTGTATGAAGTGCGCCTCACTTGAGATGTCAGCCAAAGTTTAGCAGTAAATATGGTTATCTGCAGTTAAGTGTGTTGCTATTGATAGACATCTTCAGCTAAAAATAAGTCTTCCTTGACCCTAATCCACCAAGCCCAGATACAACACAGACATGCATGTGCTGTAGTTGGCTTCAAAACATTCAATGAACTTGTCAGCAACATGGTCCAGATTCCTGCAGCATGTGACATGCGTCTGCACGCATCCTGCCCCCACAGTCTCTGCCTGGCTCCCCCCACCCTCCTCCACCCCCAGTTTGCTCTCTCATCCTGCCCACCAGCAGCTAATGTCCGCCGCCGCAGCGCAGCACCTCCCACTGTATGCTGCATGCTCCTCTGTGTGCCTGTGGTAAAACCTCGCCAAGTTTAGTGTTCTAGCCACTGCACTCCCCTCCCCAACTCACACATCAATCTCAGAGGCAGATGGATTCCTGTCTCCCAGCCGCATCCCAGCTTTTTGAATAGTACACATACTTGGATAAATGTTCTCTGTGAATACAAAACAGCAACATTTGTCTAGTGTACCGGAGACCTCTTGGAAGTTTTGTAGACAGATGAGGCCGGGCTGTGCTAGCTGAGAGAGACGATATTTGAGCTTGAATCTGACTAGCACATGCACAGAAGCATAGGGTATTATGAAGGCTCTGCATGATATCGTGACCCAAGGTTGAGCTTACAGTAGGTGGCCATATTGCCTCATATCAAGGGCAGTGTACGTTGGAAGACCATAGCAGAGACGTGTGACCGAACTATGTGCACGAGCGCATAACATGCCGCATTCCTTGTTTTCTCCCATTTTTGAGTGAAGCTAATTGATAGTGCCATCTGCCATCTCCTTTTAGAAAGCCAGTGCAGTGCCTTGGCTGTTGATGTGAGTTGTTTTGTCAAAGGAAAGAATTGAAAATGTGAGCGGTGATCTCCATGTAATACTTAGGCTTTAATGCCCTTTACCACTCATTCAGTGCTTGTCTGTGTTTATGTTTTCAGTGTTACAGTGTGATTTTATTTAGGTGAAATTTGTTTTCAGTCTATCTGCAGTAGTGCACTTAAAGGGCCAGGAAGGTTAGTGGAACACATTTGCTCTGCCTCTGACCTCACAATTCCACTGTAACAACAGTGTTCAATTCCGTCATTTAAAAAAAAACAAAACTTGGTTTGGTTTAAATTTGTTTAAAGATTTGTTTAAATTGTGTGTGCCAGTGTATGTGAGCGTGTTGAAGTCTCTCTGACCCTCCACACCCATTAGTGCGTTCTTCCACTAGCTTCTCTCTCGTTCCTGCTTCAATATTCAAGGGAGGATTGAGATCCATTCAGGTAATTTTGCAGTCTTCAAAAAATGCATTGAAAGACATTCCAGTAGCTCAGTGGTGCACCTGCGCGCCACTCTGCTCCCCAGTTCGGAGGATGCCAGCACCTATGTTTAGTCTTTTATGTTTAGTCTTTTTTAGTCTGTTTCTCTTTATTTCCTTTGGACTCCAGTGCTTTTTAATAATCTGTTTTGGACATGGTATGGCTGCTCCATTACCCAGGAGCCCATACAAAGGTTCATTTCTGCCTGCCTGCATAACTGCTGGAGGGAGGATTTTATGTCCAGAAAATGTTAAGATGGCAACAGCTCGGTGGGAGACAGTATGTGAGAATCACCTCTTAGGCTCATTTTACTGTTTCTCATGTAGAAGGAATTCCCTCACTATGTTCCCATTCTGAGCATCAAAGCCAACTGGGATGGGGGTTTTGTCACATTCTGAATTCTAGCTCATGTCATATTTTGTCAGCATTGGCTTTGATAGACTCAGGTTATCGGTACAAATTTACATTCAAGATTAGTTGTTTTTTACATATATATCCCCTCTCCTGCAATCATGGCTAATTAGCTGCATCCATCATTGTAATTGTTTAATTTTTCATGCTAGTTCATTCACCCTTGTATTAGTGCCATGCATGTGAAACAGACTCTTGAAAGGTTTTCTTTTTGTATCTTGCATGCCTAGCATAATAGGACATTCAAAATCCCTTGAAAATTTTAAACTTTTTTTTTTTTTTTATGTATATATCTCCTCAACATTCCCAGTACAACTGCTGTAGAGTCCACGACTCAACTCTTGACTAAAGTCTTCACTCCGAGCGTCTGAGCCGGCTGCTGCGGCATACGCCACGCTGCTCTGTGACCCTCACTCTCCACTCCTCTCCTCTCCCAGCTTTTCCAGAGCCCTCAGATGCAGACAGCCCAGCCTGCCATTCCAAGTAACAGCGCTTCCTTTCGACCCGTGTCCGGCCAGCCCATCATGATGTTCCTGACACCCATGCCCTTCACCTCATCCCAGACCGGCCAGTACTACGTACTCCAGTACTACGTGCCTCAGGTACCCAGAGCAGAGAAAAGCGCCTGTGCAAATATGTACACAGTGTAGCAAATGGGTTGAAAATCTGTCTATAAACAGGTTGGCCAGCAATAAATAAACTGCTCCTAAAATGTGTAGATAAAAATATGTTTTATCTTGGAAGCAGAAATGAGAAGTTCTAGTTTAGTTTTTTTTCAGTGTAAAAACTAAATGTTTTTGTATTTTTTGTTTGTTTACTGCTTCGAATATCTCTTTTAGGAGTGTCCTATATGAATGGCCATGTCTGGTGCTAGGCCCTTTACTTCTGCTGTTCTGTTTCATTCTCAGTATCACCACAGTGGCCTTCCCTACGTGGGACATCCCCAGCAGTACTCCGTCCAGCCCACAGGACCCAGTACATTCTACCCTGGGCTCTTTCCTGCAGACTGCCCACTAGCATATGGTGAGTTTGGACTTCCCTTTCTCTACCCCCACCTGGGAAACCCACACGCGTGCTCTCACCGATAAAGAGACCTTTCTTCTGGGTATTCCCGCTGGCTGAAACTGCTTTTTCGTTTGCTCTCTAACTGAAACCAGTGCTTTTTTTTGGTCACCACTAGTGGCAGGGCCTTCATACTATCCTGGCCAGACCATATACACCAAATCTCCATCCATAATATTGCATACAGCTCAGCAGCCTCCACCCACTAAGAGGGTAAAGAAAACAGTGAGTATTCCCCCTGCCTCAGAGGTGAAATTAATTTAATTGTGGATTGACTTAATAGATGCAAATAACTTGCTGTTCGCTAAGATCCGTATCCGAGACCCTAACCAGGATGGCAAGGATATCACAGAGGAGATCATGTCAGGAGTAGCCATTAGCCAGAACACAAGCCCACCAGTGGGACGTCCCTGCACTACCCCTACTGCTCCACAGGTAAGCCATTCAGTCCCGCAGCCCGAGCCCCTGATCGGCTGCAGGCCGCTGCTTCGCGTGATCCACTCCACAGGTTAAAGTACTCTCTCATCTAGTCCTCCCTCATAATAAGCTCTGAGCTGATTGTTTGGTTGTTTGGCTGGCTTTCATTCTCTTGTCCTATTAAAAGCATCATACAATCAGCAACAAAATCTGATGGTGTAGTTTGATTTCCGGCCATTCTCTCTTCCTTCTTCAGTGATTCGGTCACACCGTTGACCCTCCTCCGTCATATTTGACTGGTTCCAGTAGCTTGTGTGATTGTGGCTGTTCTGATTTAAGAAGGCTTCTCAGATGTGTTTTGATGTTCCGACTTGCCGTGCCTATTCTTTCGTCTGCCTCCATCTTAGTTCTCCCTCACAGCCACTCGAATCCTCCTGATCTTCCCTCGTGTTCCCTCTACACAGACAGCCCACGTAAAGGCCCTGTAAGAAGGATTCAGCCAAACCCTGAGCACCTCAGCTCCTCTGAGGAAAGGCTTCTCTGTAAAGGGAACACTCACTACTGCGCCGTTGCACTTACTTTGTGTCCTCTTTCCCTAAATGTTAACAGTGTTCCTCTTTCCTCTCTTTCTCTATTTCTCCTGCCCATTTATTTAAGCACCCCATGCTTGTCTGCTATCTCTTGCTGTCTTTGTGTCTTCACCCCCCCCCCCCCCACCTCCACACACACACACATTTTGTGCCTTTGCGGCTGGATCTTTTGCCCTCTTGTGCTTTCTCATTTCATCTCTCTCTCTCTTTGCCTCTTTCTCTTCTCACTTCTCTAATTATGCTGTGCTGTGCTGTGCTGTGCTGTGCTCACCCCCCCACCCTCATTGCCATTCCCCTTCTTCTGCATGTGTGTGCAGTATCTCTCTCTCTCTTTCTCTCTCCCTCTCTCTCTCCATCTTTTCCGTCTTTTGCTAGTTTTTATGTCCACACCCTCATTATCCTCGCATTTTCTACCTCAAATCCCAGCAGCTGAACAGCCAGGTAGCAGAGCAGGGGAATGTCAGTGTCGGCCTGGCCCTGGAGGCCCACTGTCCGGCGAAGGCTGCAAGTCCAGCAGCCGGAGAGGCGGTTGCCTCAGGCACGCTGACGCCCTCGTTGCCTTCCAGCACTGCTGCTCCTTCAGGCCTCACTCTCCCAGGCCAGGCTGTTATAGAGGCAGTCCAGGCCTGTGGAGCCTCCACTGGGGCAGAGCTGAAAGAGACTGGGAAGGAGCCAGAGGTCTTGCTGGAGGATAAAGTGGAGCCCATTTTACAGTCCAATCTTAGGCAAAGCTTGAGTCAAGGTAAATAACCACATGCATGACATGCTATGTTAGGACACTAAAAAGACACCAGACCGATTTGTTATGATTTACAGCTATTAGTTTATCCAACACCTGGAAGAAGCCAAAAGAGGACACTCCTGTGGGGCAGGCCCAGTGTCCTGACAGAGAGGTGATTCCTCTCTCCAGGTGCTCACTGTACCCCTCTCTGCATGCAGAGCCAGAGCTGAAGGATGGGAAGAGGCAGTATGATAGAGACTTCCTGTTGGCCTTCCAGTTCATGCCTGCGTGCATGCAGAAGCCAGAGGGGCTTCCTCCCATCTCTGATGTGGTACTGGACAAGGTAAGCCTGCTAAAACATTGGCCTTAGGGGACCTTTAAAACCATTCCATGGAGAGGGGCTGATGGACTTCGACTTGACTCTGTTGTTTTCTAGATCAAACAAAACAAGCTGCCCCTGCAGCAGGTGGGCCCTCGCATTATCGCCAGAGACCCAGGCTTCAACCCAGCCTCTGCAGACTTCAGCAGGGCAATTCCTGGAGGCAGGGGTGCACCGGTGGGTCTCTCCGCTCATCCCTTCTCTTCTGTCACAAATGAATGAGCGCCTGGTCATCTTATGTGACCGAGGTCTTTGTGACATTGTTACCGCCCATAATAAAGAGCACCCATTCGTTGCTTCAGCTGCTCAGTGTAGGCCCGAGACGGCTGCCTCCCCGCAAGATCATTACCAACGTGTCCGTGAATGACGAGGTGCAGCTGAAGAAGGCTGAGAATGCCTGGAAACCTGGCAGGAAAAGGGAGAACACCCAGAACCCCGAGACCCAGAAAACTCAGGTCAGCACCTCACTCCGCTGTGCCCTGTTTTCAGATTTCAGAGTCACAGCCTGTTATGGTGGTCTTGAAAGCTACTTAATTTTTTTTGCGATATGCTCTTCAAGAATTGGATATTTAAATTATAGAGTCGTTGTTTAATTGGGTGGGTGTGCGGGGAGTGTGCACGAATGTAGCTATGCAGGGGGACATTGGTTTCTAGTGTAAACAGGGGGTGTGATGATACTGAGGACCAGATCTTGTGTGCTTGTTGTTCCTTGTGTTGATTGTGGTGTTGATTTTGGTGAGAGAGTATTGTAGATATTGTAGTGTATTCTGTGGATGATCTTGTATATATTATAGGTTAACACCCAGTGGTTGTGTTCAAAATATTCTTGCAAATTTGTGTGCAATTCAGCATTTGGAGAGATTGACAGATCTTCATTGCATTGTCTGGTCGGTAGGGTTATTATTGGATCAGATTTGGTTATTATGTATATATTTTTTTTGTTTGTAGGAGTTATATATTGATTAAATCTAAAATTCTTGTAGCTGGTTCTAATGGGTTTTCTTTTAATTTGAATTTGGAGCACATGAGGGGTTTTAGTTGATAAGATTTGATAAACTGTTTGCTGCCAGTGCTACACTTCTCGGAAAGTGTGATTGATGTATGATGCCTTTATCGGTCTATATAGCAAAGTTGAGTGATTTTTGTTCATGACGAAGTTCCAAATGGCAGAGTAAATATTTGGTGAAAGTGAGGAGTTAGTCATTATGTGGAAGAACTGCTGAATTTAACAAAAGATTGGGATCTTTGTAATGGAAAGCTTAGTCGGTAGTCTGTTTTCCTCTCCAGGAGCTTTTCCAGAAGGTGCGCAGTATCCTGAACAAACTGACACCGCAGATGTTTAACCAGCTGATGAAGCAGGTGATGGACCTCACCATCGACACAGAGGAGCGCCTCAAAGGCGTGGTTGATCTGGTTTTTGAAAAAGCCATCGATGAGCCCAGCTTCTCTATGGTCTATGGCAATATGTGCAGCTGCCTGGCTATGGTGAGTAACATGTTCCCATACATTACTGCTGAAGTTCCATACAAAGGCAAATGCCACACAGAAGTGAACTCCGTTTGAACCACTCTAAACTGACATGGAGCTTTAATCAGCTTCTATTTAGTAACAGAACTCTCAACACTGTCTTATACCCAAGTGTTTCTCCTACATGTCTTTCCTGTGTAGTTAAAAGTGC